>NW_027140533.1:1065000-1365000 GCF_036365525.1 Heterodontus francisci
GGCCTTGTGTTTAAATTTGTGACAGTTCAGTATTCCCTCCAGGCCTTGTGTTTAAATTTGTGACAGTTCAGTATTCCCTCCAGGCCTTGTGTTTAAATTTGTGACAGTTCAGTATTCCCTCCAGGCCTTGTGTTTAAATTTGTGACAGTTCAGTATTCCCTCCAGGCCTTGTGTTTAAATTTGTGACAGTTCAGTATTTCCTCCAGGCCCTGTGTTTAAATTTGTGACAGTTCAGTATTTCCTCCAGGCCATGTGTTTAAATTTGTGACAGTTCAGTATTTCCCTCCAGGCCTTGTGTTTAAATTTGTGACAGTTCAGTATTCCCTCCAGGCCTTGTGTTTAAATTTGTGACAGTTCAGTATTCCCTCCAGGCCTTGTGTTTAAATTTGTGACAGTTCAGTATTCCCTCCAGGCCTTGTGTTTAAATTTGTGACAGTTCAGTATTCCCTCCAGGCCCTGTGTTTAAATTTGTGACAGTTCAGTATTTCCCTCCAGGCCTTGTGTTTAAATTTGTGACAGTTCAGTATTTCCTCCAGGCCTTGTGTTTAAATTTGTGACAGTTCAGTATTCCCTCCAGGCCTTGTGTTTAAATTTGTGACAATTCAGTATTTCCTCCAGGCCTTGTGTTTAAATTTGTGACAGTTCAGTATTTCCTCCAGGCCTTGTGTTTAAATTTGTGACAGTTCAGTATTTCCTCCAGGCCCTGTGTTTAAATTTGTGACAGTTCAGTATTTCCCTCCAGGCCTTGTGTTTAAATTTGTGACAGTTCAGTATTCCCTCCATGCCTTGTGTTTAAATTTGTGACAGTTCAGTATTTCCTCCAGGCCCTGTGTTTAAATTTGTGACAGTTCAGTATTTCCCTCCAGGCCTTGTGTTTAAATTTGTGACAGTTCAGTATTCCCTCCAGGCCTTGTGTTTAAATTTGTGACAGTTCAGTATTCCCTCCAGGCCTTGTGTTTAAATTTGTGACAGTTCAGTATTCCCTCCAGGCCTTGTGTTTAAATTTGTGACAGTTCAGTATTCCCTCCAGGCCCTGTGTTTAAATTTGTGACAGTTCAGTATTTCCCTCCAGGCCTTGTGTTTAAATTTGTGACAGTTCAGTATTTCCTCCAGGCCTTGTGTTTAAATTTGTGACAGTTCAGTATTTCCTCCAGACCCTGTGTTTAAATTTGTGACAGTTCAGTATTCCCTCCAGGCCTTGTGTTTAAATTTGTGACAGATCAGTATTTCCTCCAGGCCTTGTGTTTAAATTTGTGACAGTTCAGTTTTCCCTCCAGAACCTGTGTTTAAATTTGTGACAGTTCAGTATTTCCTCCAGGCCCTGTGTTTAAATTTGTGACAGTTCAGTATTCCCTCCAGAACCTGTGTTTAAATTTGTGACAGTTCAGTATTTCCTCCAGGCCTTGTGTTTAAATTTGTGACAGTTCAGTATTTACTCCAGGCCCTGTGTTTAAATTTGTGACAGTTCAGTATTTCCTCCAGGCCTTGTGTTTAAATTTGTGACAGTTCAGTATTTCCTCCAGGCCTTGTGTTTAAATTTGTGACAGTTCAGTATTTCCTCCAGGCCTTGTGTTTAAATTTGTGACAGTTCAGTATTTCCTCCAGGCCCTGTGTTTAAATTTGTGACAGTTCAGTATTCCCTCCAGAACCTGTGTTTAAATTTGTGACAGTTCAGTATTTCCTCCAGGCCTTGTGTTTAAATTTGTGACAGTTCAGTATTTCCTCCAGGCCCTGTGTTTAAAAGTGACAGTTCAGTATTTCCTCCAGGCCCTGTGTTTAAATTTGTGACAGTTCAGTATTTCCTCCAGGCCTTGTGTTTAAATTTGTGACAGTTCAGTATTTCCTCCAGTCCTTGTGTTTAAATTTGTGACAGTTCAGTATTTCCTCCAGGCCCTGTGTTTAAATTTGTGACAGTTCAGTATTTCCTCCAGGCCTTGTGTTTAAAGTTGTGACAGTTCAGTATTTCCTCCAGACCCTGTGTTTAAATTTGTGACAGTTCAGTATTTCCTCCAGGCCCTGTGTTTAAATTTGTGACAGTTCAGTATTTCCTCCAGGCCTTGTGTTTAAATTTGTGACAGTTCAGTATTTCCTCCAGGCCTTGTGTTTAAATTTGTGACAGTTCAGTATTTACTCCAGGCCTTGTGTTTAAAGTTGTGACAGTTCAGTCTTTCCTCCAGACCCTGGGTTAAATTTGTGACAGTTCAGTATTTACTCCAGGCCTTGTGTTTAAAGTTGTGACAGTTCAGTCTTTCCTCCAGACCCTGGGTTAAATTTGTGACAGTTCAGTATTTACTCCAGGCCTTGTGTTTAAAGTTGTGACAGTTCAGTCTTTCCTCCAGACCCTGTGTTTAAATTTGTGACAGTTCAGTATTTCCTCCAGGCCTTGTGTTTAAATTTGTGACAGTTCAGTATTTCCTCCAGGCCTTGTGTTTAAAGTTGTGACAGTTCAGTCTTTCCTCCAGACCCTGGGTTAAATTTGTGACAGTTCAGTATTTCCTCCAGACCCTGTGTTTAAATTTGTGACAGTTCAGTATTTCCTCCAGGCCTTGTGTTTAAATTTGTGACAGTTCAGTATTTCCTCCAGGCCTTGTGTTTAAATTTGTGACAGTTCAGTATTTCCTCCAGGCCCTGTGTTTAAATTTGTGACAGTTCAGTATTTCCTCCAGACCCTGTGTTTAAATTTGTGAAAGTTCAGTATTTACTCCAGGCCTTGTGTTTAAATTTGTGACAGTTCAGTATTTCCTCCAGGCCTTGTGTTTAAATTTGTAACAGTTCAGTATTTCCTCCAGGACTTGTGTTTAAATTTGTGACAGTTCAGTATTTCCTCCAGGACTTGTGTTTAAATTTGTGACAGTTCAGTACTTCCTCCAGACCCTGTGTTTAAATTTGTGACAGTTCAGTATTTCCTCCAGGCCTTGTGTTTAAATTTGTGACAGTTCAGTATTTCCTCCAGGCCTTGTGTTTAAATTTGTAACAGTTCAGTATTTCCTCCAGGACTTGTGTTTAAATTTGTGACAGTTCAGTACTTCCTCCAGACCCTGTGTTTAAATTTGTGACAGTTCAGTATTTCCTCCAGGCCTTGTGTTTAAATTTGTAACAGTTCAGTATTTCCTCCAGGCCTTGTGTTTAAATTTGTGACAGTTCAGTATTTCCTCCAGGCCCTGTGTTTAAATTTGTGACAGTTCAGTATTTCCTCCAGACCCTGTGTTTAAATTTGTGAAAGTTCAGTATTTACTCCAGGCCTTGTGTTTAAATTTGTGACAGTTCAGTATTTCCTCCATGCCCTGTGTTTAAATTTGTGACTGTTCAGTATTTACTCCAGACCCTGTGTTTAAATTTGTGACAGTTCAGTATTTCCTCCAGGCCTTGTGTTTAAATTTGTAACAGTTCAGTATTTCCTCCAGGCCTTGTGTTTAAATTTGTAACAGTTCAGTATTTCCTCCAGGACTTGTGTTTAAATTTGTGACAGTTCAGTACTTCCTCCAGGCCTTGTGTTTAAAGTTGTGACAGTTCAGTACTTCCTCCAGGCCTTGTGTTTAAATTTGTAACAGTTCAGTATTTCCTCCAGGCCTTGTGTTTAAATTTGTAACAGTTCAGTATTTCCTCCAGGACTTGTGTTTAAATTTGTGACAGTTCAGTACTTCCTCCAGACCCTGTGTTTAAATTTGTGACAGTTCAGTATTTCCTCCAGGCCTTGTGTTTAAATTTGTAACAGTTCAGTATTTCCTCCAGGCCTTGTGTTTAAATTTGTAACAGTTCAGTATTTCCTCCAGGACTTGTGTTTAAATTTGTGACAGTTCAGTACTTCCTCCAGGCCTTGTGTTTAAAGTTGTGACAGTTCAGTCTTTCCTCCAGACCCTGTGTTTAAAGTTGTGACAGTTCAGTATTTCCTCCAGGCCTTGTGTTTAAATTTGTGACAGTTCAGTATTTCCTCCAGGCCTTGTGTTTAAATTTGTGACAGTTCAGTATTTCCTCCAGGCCTTGTGTTTAAATTTGTGACAGTTCAGTATTTCCTCCAGGCCCTGTGTTTAAATTTGTGACAGTTCAGTATTTCCTCCAGGCCCTGTGTTTAAATTTGTGACAGTTCAGTATTTCCTCCAGGCCCTGTGTTTAAATTTGTGACAGTTCAGTATTTCCTCCAGGCCCTGTGTTTAAATTTGTGACAGTTCAGTATTTCCTCCAGCCCCTGTGTTTAAATTTGTGACAGTTCAGTATTTCCTCCAGGCCTTGTGTTTAAATTTGTGACAGTTCAGTATTTCCTCCAGGCCCTGTGTTTAAATTTGTGACAGTTCAGTATTTCCTCCAGACCCTGTGTTTAAATTTGTGACAGTTCAGTATTTCCTCCAGGCTCTGTGTTTAAATTTGTGACAGTTCAGTATTTCCTCCAGACCCTGTGTTTAAATTTGTGAAAGTTCAGTATTTCCTCCTGGCGCTGTGCTTAAATTTGTGACAGTTCAGTATTTCCTCCAGGCCTTGTGTTTAAATTTGTGACAGTTCAGTATTTCCTCCAGACCCTGTGTTTAAATTTCTGACAGTTCAGTATTTCCTCCAGGCCTTGTGTTTAAATTTGTGACAGTTCAGTATTCCCTCCAGGCCTTGTGTTTAAATTTGTGACAGTTCAGTATTTCCTCCAGGCCCTGTGTTTAAATTTGTGACAGTTCAGTATTTCCTCCAGGCCTTGTGTTTAAATTTGTGACAGTTCAGTATTTCCTCCAGGCCTTGTGTTTAAATTTGTGACAGTTCAGTATTTCCTCCAGGCCCTGTGTTTAAATTTGTGACAGTTCAGTATTTCCTCCAGACCCTGTGTTTAAATTTGTGACAGTTCAGTATTTCCTCCAGGCCCTGTGTTTAAATTTGTGACAGTTCAGTATTTCCCTCCAGGCCCTGTGTTTAAATTTGTGACAGTTCAGTATTTCCTCCAGGCCTTGTGTTTAAATTTGTGACAGTTCAGTATTTCCTCCAGACCCTGTGTTTAAATTTGTGACAGTTCAGTCTTTCCTCCAGGCCCTGTGTTTAAATTTGTGACAGTTCAGTATTTCCTCCAGGCCTTGTGTTTAAATTTGTGACAGTTCAGCATTCCCTCCAGGCCTTGTGTTTAAATTTGTGAGAGTTCAGTATTTCCTCCAGGCCTTGTGTTTAAATTTGTGACAGTTCAGTATTCCCTCCAGGCCTTGTGTTTAAATTTGTGAGAGTTCAGTATTTCCTCCAGGCCTTGTGTTTAAATTTGTGACAGTTCAGTATTTCCTCCAGACCCTGTGTTTAAATTTGTGACAGTTCAGTATTCCCTCCAGGCCCTGTGTTTAAATTTGTGACAGTTCAGTATTTCCTCCAGGCCTTGTGTTTAAATTTGTGACAGTTCAGTCTTTCCTCCAGGCCCTGTGTTTAAATTTGTGACAGTTCAGTCTTTCCTCCAGGCCCTGTGTTTAAATTTGTGACAGTTCAGTATTTCCTCCAGGCCTTGTGTTTAAATTTGTGACAGTTCAGTCTTTCCTCCAGGCCCTGTGTTTAAATTTGTGACAGTTCAGTCTTTCCTCCAGGCCCTGTGTTTAAATTTGTGACAGTTCAGTATTTCCTCCAGGCATTGTGTTTAAATTTGTGACAGTTCAGTATTTCCTCCAGGCCTTGTGTTTAAATTTGTGACAGTTCAGTATTCCCTCCAGGCCCTGTGTTTAAATTTGTGACAGTTCAGTATTTCCTCCAGGCCTTGTGTTTAAATTTGTGACAGTTCAGTCTTTCCTCCAGGCCCTGTGTTTAAATTTGTGACAGTTCAGTCTTTCCTCCAGGCCCTGTGTTTAAATTTGTGACAGTTCAGTATTTCCTCCAGGCATTGTGTTTAAATTTGTGACAGTTCAGTATTTCCTCCAGGCCTTGTGTTTAAATTTGTGACAGTTCAGTATTTCCTCCAGACCCTGTGTTTAAATTTGTGACAGTTCAGTATTTCCTCCAGGCCTTGTGTTTAAATTTGTGACAGTTCAGTATTTCCTCCAGGCCCTGTGTTTAAATTTGTGACAGTTCAGTATTTCCTCCAGGCCCTGTGTTTAAATTTGTGACAGTTCAGTATTTCCTCCAGGCCTTGTGTTTAAATTTGTGACAGTTCAGTCTTTCCTCCAGGCCCTGTGTTTAAATTTGTGACAGTTCAGTCTTTCCTCCAGGCCCTGTGTTTAAATTTGTGACAGTTCAGTCTTTCCTCCAGGCCCTGTGTTTAAATTTGTGACAGTTCAGTATTCCCTCCAGGCCCTGTGTTTAAATTTGTGACAGTTCAGTATTTCCTCCAGGCCTTGTGTTTAAATTTGTGACAGTTCAGTATTCCCTCCAGGCCCTGTGTTTAAATTTGTGACAGTTCAGTATTTCCTCCAGACCCTGTGTTTAAATTTGTGACAGTTCAGTATTTCCTCCAGGCCTTGTGTTTAAATTTGTGACAGTTCAGTATTCCCTCCAGGCCCTGTGTTTAAATTTGTGACAGTTCAGTATTTCCTCCAGGCCTTGTGTTTAAATTTGTGACAGTTCAGTATTCCCTCCAGGCCCTGTGTTTAAATTTGTGACAGTTCAGTATTCCCTCCAGGCCCTGTGTTTAAATTTGTGACAGTTCAGTATTTCCTCCAGGCCTTGTGTTTAAATTTGTGACAGTTCAGTATTCCCTCCAGGCCCTGTGTTTAAATTTGTGACAGTTCAGTATTTCCTCCAGACCCTGTGTTTAAATTTGTGACAGTTCAGTATTCCCTCCAGGCCCTGTGTTTAAATTTGTGACAGTTCAGTATTTCCTCCAGGCCTTGTGTTTAAATTTGTGACAGTTCAGTCTTTCCTCCAGGCCCTGTGTTTAAATTTGTGACAGTTCAGTCTTTCCTCCAGGCCCTGTGTTTAAATTTGTGACAGTTCAGTATTTCCTCCAGGCATTGTGTTTAAATTTGTGACAGTTCAGTATTTCCTCCAGGCCTTGTGTTTAAATTTGTGACAGTTCAGTATTCCCTCCAGGCCCTGTGTTTAAATTTGTGACAGTTCAGTATTTCCTCCAGGCCTTGTGTTTAAATTTGTGACAGTTCAGTCTTTCCTCCAGGCCCTGTGTTTAAATTTGTGACAGTTCAGTCTTTCCTCCAGGCCCTGTGTTTAAATTTGTGACAGTTCAGTATTTCCTCCAGGCATTGTGTTTAAATTTGTGACAGTTCAGTATTTCCTCCAGGCCTTGTGTTTAAATTTGTGACAGTTCAGTATTTCCTCCAGACCCTGTGTTTAAATTTGTGACAGTTCAGTATTTCCTCCAGGCCTTGTGTTTAAATTTGTGACAGTTCAGTATTTCCTCCAGGCCCTGTGTTTAAATTTGTGACAGTTCAGTATTTCCTCCAGGCCCTGTGTTTAAATTTGTGACAGTTCAGTATTTCCTCCAGGCCTTGTGTTTAAATTTGTGACAGTTCAGTCTTTCCTCCAGGCCCTGTGTTTAAATTTGTGACAGTTCAGTCTTTCCTCCAGGCCCTGTGTTTAAATTTGTGACAGTTCAGTATTTCCTCCAGGCCTTGTGTTTAAATTTGTGACAGTTCAGTATTCCCTCCAGGCCCTGTGTTTAAATTTGTGACAGTTCAGTATTTCCTCCAGGCCTTGTGTTTAAATTTGTGACAGTTCAGTATTTCCTCCAGGCCTTGTGTTTAAATTTGTGAGAGTTCAGTATTTCCTCCAGGCCCTGTGTTTAAATTTGTGACAGTTCAGTAGTTCCCTCCAGGCCCTGTGTTTAAATTTGTGACAGTTCAGTATTTACTCCAGGCCTTGTGTTTAAATTTGTGACAGTTCAGTATTTACTCCAGGCCTTGTGTTTAAATTTGTAACAGCTCAGTATATCCTCCAGGCCTTGTGTTTAAATTTGTGACAGTTCAGTATTTCCTCCAGGCCTTGTGTTTAAATTTGTGACAGTTCAGTATTCCCTCCAGGCCCTGTGTTTAAATTTGTGACAGTTCAGTATTCCCTCCAGGCCCTGTGTTTAAATTTGTGACAGTTCAGTATTTCCTCCAGGCCTTGTGTTTAAATTTGTGACAGTTCAGTATTCCCTCCAGGCCCTGTGTTTAAATTTGTGACAGTTCAGTATTTCCTCCAGACCCTGTGTTTAAATTTGTGACAGTTCAGTATTCCCTCCAGGCCCTGTGTTTAAATTTGTGACAGTTCAGTATTTCCTCCAGGCCTTGTGTTTAAATTTGTGACAGTTCAGTCTTTCCTCCAGGCCCTGTGTTTAAATTTGTGACAGTTCAGTCTTTCCTCCAGGCCCTGTGTTTAAATTTGTGACAGTTCAGTATTTCCTCCAGGCATTGTGTTTAAATTTGTGACAGTTCAGTATTTCCTCCAGGCCTTGTGTTTAAATTTGTGACAGTTCAGTATTCCCTCCAGGCCCTGTGTTTAAATTTGTGACAGTTCAGTATTTCCTCCAGGCCTTGTGTTTAAATTTGTGACAGTTCAGTCTTTCCTCCAGGCCCTGTGTTTAAATTTGTGACAGTTCAGTCTTTCCTCCAGGCCCTGTGTTTAAATTTGTGACAGTTCAGTATTTCCTCCAGGCATTGTGTTTAAATTTGTGACAGTTCAGTATTTCCTCCAGGCCTTGTGTTTAAATTTGTGACAGTTCAGTATTTCCTCCAGACCCTGTGTTTAAATTTGTGACAGTTCAGTATTTCCTCCAGGCCTTGTGTTTAAATTTGTGACAGTTCAGTATTTCCTCCAGGCCCTGTGTTTAAATTTGTGACAGTTCAGTATTTCCTCCAGGCCCTGTGTTTAAATTTGTGACAGTTCAGTATTTCCTCCAGGCCTTGTGTTTAAATTTGTGACAGTTCAGTCTTTCCTCCAGGCCCTGTGTTTAAATTTGTGACAGTTCAGTCTTTCCTCCAGGCCCTGTGTTTAAATTTGTGACAGTTCAGTATTTCCTCCAGGCCTTGTGTTTAAATTTGTGACAGTTCAGTATTCCCTCCAGGCCCTGTGTTTAAATTTGTGACAGTTCAGTATTTCCTCCAGGCCTTGTGTTTAAATTTGTGACAGTTCAGTATTTCCTCCAGGCCTTGTGTTTAAATTTGTGAGAGTTCAGTATTTCCTCCAGGCCCTGTGTTTAAATTTGTGACAGTTCAGTAGTTCCCTCCAGGCCCTGTGTTTAAATTTGTGACAGTTCAGTATTTACTCCAGGCCTTGTGTTTAAATTTGTGACAGTTCAGTATTTACTCCAGGCCTTGTGTTTAAATTTGTGACAGTTCAGTATTTCATCCAGGCCTTGTGTTTAAATTTGTGTGAGTTCAGTATTTCCTCCAGGCCTTGTGTTTAAATTTGTGACAGTTCAGTATTTACTCCAGGCCTTGTGTTTAAATTTGTAACAGCTCAGTATATCCTCCAGGCCTTGTGTTTAAATTTGTGTGAGTTCAGTATTTACTCCAGGCCTTGTGTTTAAATTTGTAACAGCTCAGTATATCCTCCAGGCCTTGTGTTTAAATTTGTGTGAGTTCAGTATTTCCTCCAGGCCCTGTGTTTAAATTTGTGACAGTTCAGTATTCCCTCCAGGCCCTGTGTTTAAATTTGTGACAGTTCAGTATTTCCTCCAGGCCTTGTGTTTAAATTTGTGACAGTTCAGTATTTCCTCCAGGCCCTGTGTTTAAATTTGTGACAGTTCAGTATTCCCTCCAGAACCTGTGTTTAAATTTGTGACAGTTCAGTATTTCCTCCAGGCCTTGTGTTTAAATTTGTGACAGTTCAGTATTTCCTCCAGGCCCTGTGTTTAAATTTGTGACAGTTCAGTATTTCCTCCAGGCCCTGTGTTTAAATTTGTGACAGTTCAGTATTTCCTCCAGGCCTTGTGTTTAAATTTGTGACAGTTCAGTATTTCCTCCAGTCCTTGTGTTTAAATTTGTGACAGTTCAGTATTTCCTCCAGGCCCTGTGTTTAAATTTGTGACAGTTCAGTATTTCCTCCAGGCCTTGTGTTTAAATTTGTGACAGTTCAGTATTTCCTCCAGACCCTGTGTTTAAATTTGTGACAGTTCAGTATTTCCTCCAGGCCCTGTGTTTAAATTTGTGACAGTTCAGTATTTCCTCCAGGCCTTGTGTTTAAATTTGTGACAGTTCAGTATTTCCTCCAGGCCTTGTGTTTAAATTTGTGACAGTTCAGTATTTACTCCAGGCCTTGTGTTTAAAGTTGTGACAGTTCAGTCTTTCCTCCAGACCCTGGGTTAAATTTGTGACAGTTCAGTATTTCCTCCAGACCCTGTGTTTAAATTTGTGACAGTTCAGTATTTCCTCCAGGCCTTGTGTTTAAATTTGTGACAGTTCAGTCTTTTCTCCAGACCCTGTGTTTAAATTTGTGACAGTTCAGTATTTCCTCCAGGCCTTGTGTTTAAATTTGTGACAGTTCAGTATTTCCTCCAGACCCTGTGTTTAAATTTGTGACAGTTCAGTATTTCCTCCAGGCCTTGTGTTTAAATTTGTGACAGTTCAGTCTTTTCTCCAGACCCTGTGTTTAAATTTGTGACAGTTCAGTCTTTCCTCCAGGCCTTGTGTTTAAATTTGTGACAGTTCAGTATTTCCTCCAGACCCTGTGTTTAAATTTGTGACAGTTCAGTATTTCCTCCAGGCCTTGTGTTTAAATTTGTGACAGTTCAGTATTTCCTCCAGACCCTGTGTTTAAATTTGTGACAGTTCAGTATTTCCTCCAGGCCTTGTGTTTAAATTTGTGACAGTTCAGTATTTCCTCCATGCCCTGTGTTTAAATTTGTGACTGTTCAGTATTTACTCCAGACCCTGTGTTTAAATTTGTGACAGTTCAGTATTTCCTCCAGGCCTTGTGTTTAAATTTGTAACAGTTCAGTATTTCCTCCAGGCCTTGTGTTTAAATTTGTAACAGTTCAGTATTTCCTCCAGGACTTGTGTTTAAATTTGTGACAGTTCAGTACTTCCTCCAGGCCTTGTGTTTAAAGTTGTGACAGTTCAGTACTTCCTCCAGGCCTTGTGTTTAAATTTGTAACAGTTCAGTATTTCCTCCAGGCCTTGTGTTTAAATTTGTAACAGTTCAGTATTTCCTCCAGGACTTGTGTTTAAATTTGTGACAGTTCAGTACTTCCTCCAGACCCTGTGTTTAAATTTGTGACAGTTCAGTATTTCCTCCAGGCCTTGTGTTTAAATTTGTAACAGTTCAGTATTTCCTCCAGGCCTTGTGTTTAAATTTGTAACAGTTCAGTATTTCCTCCAGGACTTGTGTTTAAATTTGTGACAGTTCAGTACTTCCTCCAGGCCTTGTGTTTAAAGTTGTGACAGTTCAGTCTTTCCTCCAGACCCTGTGTTTAAAGTTGTGACAGTTCAGTATTTCCTCCAGGCCTTGTGTTTAAATTTGTGACAGTTCAGTATTTCCTCCAGGCCTTGTGTTTAAATTTGTGACAGTTCAGTATTTCCTCCAGGCCTTGTGTTTAAATTTGTGACAGTTCAGTATTTCCTCCAGGCCCTGTGTTTAAATTTGTGACAGTTCAGTATTTCCTCCAGGCCCTGTGTTTAAATTTGTGACAGTTCAGTATTTCCTCCAGGCCCTGTGTTTAAATTTGTGACAGTTCAGTATTTCCTCCAGGCCCTGTGTTTAAATTTGTGACAGTTCAGTATTTCCTCCAGCCCCTGTGTTTAAATTTGTGACAGTTCAGTATTTCCTCCAGGCCTTGTGTTTAAATTTGTGACAGTTCAGTATTTCCTCCAGGCCCTGTGTTTAAATTTGTGACAGTTCAGTATTTCCTCCAGACCCTGTGTTTAAATTTGTGACAGTTCAGTATTTACTCCAGGCCCTGTGTTTAAATTTGTGAAAGTTCAGTATTTCCTCCTGGCCTTGTGTTTAAATTTGTAACAGTTCAGTATTTCCTCCAGGCCTTGTGCTTAAATTTGTGACAGTTCAGTATTTCCTCCAGGCCTTGTGTTTAAATTTGTGACAGTTCAGTATTTCCTCCAGACCCTGTGTTTAAATTTCTGACAGTTCGGTATTTCCTCCAGGCCTTGTGTTTAAATTTGTGACAGTTCAGTATTTCCTCCAGGCCCTGTGTTTAAATTTGTGACAGTTCAGTATTTCCTCCAGGCCCTGTGTTTAAATTTGTGACAGTTCAGTATTTCCTCCAGGCCTTGTGTTTAAATTTGTGACAGTTCAGTATTTCCTCCAGGCCTTGTGTTTAAATTTGTGACAGTTCAGTATTTCCTCCAGGCCTTGTGTTTAAATTTGTGACAGTTCAGTATTTCCTCCAGGCCCTGTGTTTAAATTTGTGACAGTTCAGTATTTCCTCCAGGCCCTGTGTTTAAATTTGTGACAGCTCAGTATTTCCTCCAGGCCTTGTGTTTAAATTTGTGACAGTTCAGTATTTCCTCCAGGCCTTGTGTTTAAATTTGTGACAGTTCAGTATTTCCTCCAGGCCTTGTGTTTAAATTTGTGACAGTTCAGTATTTCCTCCAGGCCTTGTGTTTAAATTTGTGACAGTTCAGTATTTCCTCCAGGCCTTGTGTTTAAATTTGTGAGAGTTCAGTATTTCCTCCAGGCCTTGTGTTTAAATTTGTGACAGTTCAGTATTTCCTCCAGGCCTTGTGTTTAAATTTGTGACAGTTCAGTATTTCCTCCAGGCCTTGTGTTTAAATTTGTGACAGTTCAGTATTTCCTCCAGGCCTTGTGTTTAAATTTGTGACAGTTCAGTATTTCCTCCAGGCCTTGTGTTTAAATTTGTGACAGTTCAGTATTTCCTCCAGGCCTTGTGTTTAAATTTGTGAGAGTTCAGTATTTCCTCCAGGCCTTGTGTTTAAATTTGTGACAGTTCAGTATTTCCTCCAGGCCTTGTGTTTAAATTTGTGAGAGTTCAGTATTTCCTCCAGGCCTTGTGTTTAAATTTGTGACAGCTCAGTATTTCCTCCAGGCCTTGTGTTTAAATTTGTGACAGTTCAGTATTTCCTCCAGGCCTTGTGTTTAAATTTGTGACAGTTCAGTATTTCCTCCAGGCCTTGTGTTTAAATTTGTGACAGTTCAGTATTTCCTCCAGGCCTTGTGTTTAAATTTGTGACAGTTCAGTATTTCCTCCAGGCCTTGTGTTTAAATTTGTGACAGTTCAGTATTTCCTCCAGGCCTTGTGTTTAAATTTGTGAGAGTTCAGTATTTCCTCCAGGCCTTGTGTTTAAATTTGTGACAGTTCAGTATTTCCTCCAGGCCTTGTGTTTAAATTTGTGACAGTTCAGTATTTCCTCCAGGCCTTGTGTTTAAATTTGTGACAGTTCAGTATTTCCTCCAGGCCTTGTGTTTAAATTTGTGACAGTTCAGTATTTCCTCCAGGCCCTGTGTTTAAATTTGTGACAGTTCATTATTTCCTCCAGGCCCTGTGTTTAAATTTGTGACAGTTCAGTATTTCCTCCAGACCCTGTGTTTAAATTTGTGACAGTTCAGTATTTCCCTCCAGGCCTTGTGTTTAAATTTGTGACAGTTCATTATTTCCTCCAGGCCCTGTGTTTAAATTTGTGACAGTTCATTATTTCCTCCAGGCCCTGTGTTTAAATTTGTGACAGTTCAGTATTTCCTCCAGGCCCTGTGTTTAAATTTGTGACAGTTCAGTATTTCCTCCAGGCCCTGTGTTTAAATTTGTGACAGTTCATTATTTCCTCCAGGCCCTGTGTTTAAATTTGTGACAGTTCAGTATTTCCTCCAGGCCCTGTGTTTAAATTTGTGACAGTTCAGTATTTCCCTCCAGGCCTTGTGTTTAAATTTGTGACAGTTCAGTATTTCCTCCAGGGCCCTGTGTTTAAATTTGTGACAGTTCAGTATTCCCTCCAGGCCCTGTGTTTAAATTTGTGACAGTTCAGTATTTCCTCCAGGCCTTGTGTTTAAATTTGTGACAGTTCAGTATTTCCTCCAGACCCTGTGTTTAAATTTGTGACAGTTCAGTCTTTCCTCCAGGCCCTGTGTTTAAATTTGTGACAGTTCAGTATTTCCTCCAGGCCTTGTGTTTAAATTTGTGACAGTTCAGCATTCCCTCCAGGCCTTGTGTTTAAATTTGTGAGAGTTCAGTATTTCCTCCAGGCCTTGTGTTTAAATTTGTGACAGTTCAGTATTCCCTCCAGGCCTTGTGTTTAAATTTGTGAGAGTTCAGTATTTCCTCCAGGCTCTGTGTTTAAATTTGTGACAGTTCAGTATTTCCTCCAGACCCTGTGTTTAAATTTGTGACAGTTCAGTATTCCCTCCAGGCCCTGTGTTTAAATTTGTGACAGTTCAATATTTCCTCCAGGCCTTGTGTTTAAATTTGTGACAGTTCAGTCTTTCCTCCAGGCCCTGTGTTTAAATTTGTGACAGTTCAGTATTTCCTCCAGGCCCTGTGTTTAAATTTGTGACAGTTCAGTATTTCCTCCAGGCCCTGTGTTTAAATTTGTGACAGTTCAGTCTTTCCTCCAGGCCCTGTGTTTAAATTTGTGACAGTTCAGTATTTCCTCCAGGCATTGTGTTTAAATTTGTGACAGTTCAGTATTTCCTCCAGGCCTTGTGTTTAAATTTGTGACAGTTCAGTATTCCCTCCAGGCCCTGTGTTTAAATTTGTGACAGTTCAGTATTTCCTCCAGGCCTTGTGTTTAAATTTGTGACAGTTCAGTCTTTCCTCGAGGCCCTGTGTTTAAATTTGTGACAGTTCAGTATTTCCTCCAGGCCCTGTGTTTAAATTTGTGACAGTTCAGTATTTCCTCCAGGCCCTGTGTTTAAATTTGTGACAGTTCAGTCTTTCCTCCAGGCCCTGTGTTTAAAGTTGTGACAGTTCAGTATTTCCTCCAGGCCCTGTGTTTAAATTTGTGACAGTTCAGTATTTCCTCCAGGCCCTGTGTTTAAATTTGTGACAGTTCAGTCTTTCCTCCAGGCCCTGTGTTTAAATTTGTGACAGTTCAGTATTTCCTCCAGGCATTGTGTTTAAATTTGTGACAGTTCAGTATTTCCTCCAGGCCTTGTGTTTAAATTTGTGACAGTTCAGTATTCCCTCCAGGCCCTGTGTTTAAATTTGTGACAGTTCAGTATTTCCTCCAGGCCTTGTGTTTAAATTTGTGACAGTTCAGTCTTTCCTCGAGGCCCTGTGTTTAAATTTGTGACAGTTCAGTATTTCCTCCAGGCCTTGTGTTTAAATTTGTGAGAGTTCAGTATTTCCTCCAGGCCCTGTGTTTAAATTTGTGACAGTTCAGTAGTTCCCTCCAGGCCCTGTGTTTAAATTTGTGACAGTTCAGTATTTACTCCAGGCCTTGTGTTTAAATTTGTGACAGTTCAGTATTTACTCCAGGCCTTGTGTTTAAATTTGTAACAGCTCAGTATATCCTCCAGGCCTTGTGTTTAAATTTGTGTGAGTTCAGTATTTCCTCCAGGCCTTGTGTTTAAATTTGTGACAGTTCAGTATTCCCTCCAGGCCCTGTGTTTAAATTTGTGACAGTTCAGTATTCCCTCCAGGCCCTGTGTTTAAATTTGTGACAGTTCAGTATTTCCTCCAGGCCTTGTGTTTAAATTTGTGACAGTTCAGTCTTTCCTCCAGGCCCTGTGTTTAAATTTGTGACAGTTCAGTATTTCCTCCAGGCCTTGTGTTTAAATTTGTGACAGTTCAGTATTCCCTCCAGGCCTTGTGTTTAAATTTGTGAGAGTTCAGTATTTCCTCCAGGCCCTGTGTTTAAATTTGTGACAGTTCAGTATTTCCCTCCAGGCCCTGTGTTTAAATTTGTGACAGTTCAGTATTTCCTCCAGGCCTTGTGTTTAAATTTGTGACAGTTCAGTATTTCCTCCAGACCCTGTGTTTAAATTTGTGACAGTTCAGTCTTTCCTCCAGGCCCTGTGTTTAAATTTGTGACAGTTCAGTATTTCCTCCAGGCCTTGTGTTTAAATTTGTGACAGTTCAGCATTCCCTCCAGGCCTTGTGTTTAAATTTGTGAGAGTTCAGTATTTCCTCCAGGCCTTGTGTTTAAATTTGTGACAGTTCAGTATTCCCTCCAGGCCTTGTGTTTAAATTTGTGAGAGTTCAGTATTTCCTCCAGGCCTTGTGTTTAAATTTGTGACAGTTCAGTATTTCCTCCAGACCCTGTGTTTAAATTTGTGACAGTTCAGTATTCCCTCCAGGCCCTGTGTTTAAATTTGTGACAGTTCAGTATTTCCTCCAGGCCTTGTGTTTAAATTTGTGACAGTTCAGTCTTTCCTCCAGGCCCTGTGTTTAAATTTGTGACAGTTCAGTATTTCCTCCAGGCCCTGTGTTTAAATTTGTGACAGTTCAGTATTTCCTCCAGGCCCTGTGTTTAAATTTGTGACAGTTCAGTCTTTCCTCCAGGCCCTGTGTTTAAATTTGTGACAGTTCAGTATTTCCTCCAGGCATTGTGTTTAAATTTGTGACAGTTCAGTATTTCCTCCAGGCCTTGTGTTTAAATTTGTGACAGTTCAGTATTCCCTCCAGGCCCTGTGTTTAAATTTGTGACAGTTCAGTATTTCCTCCAGGCCTTGTGTTTAAATTTGTGACAGTTCAGTCTTTCCTCGAGGCCCTGTGTTTAAATTTGTGACAGTTCAGTATTTCCTCCAGGCCCTGTGTTTAAATTTGTGACAGTTCAGTATTTCCTCCAGGCCCTGTGTTTAAATTTGTGACAGTTCAGTCTTTCCTCCAGGCCCTGTGTTTAAAGTTGTGACAGTTCAGTATTTCCTCCAGGCCCTGTGTTTAAATTTGTGACAGTTCAGTATTTCCTCCAGGCCCTGTGTTTAAATTTGTGACAGTTCAGTCTTTCCTCCAGGCCCTGTGTTTAAATTTGTGACAGTTCAGTATTTCCTCCAGGCATTGTGTTTAAATTTGTGACAGTTCAGTATTTCCTCCAGGCCTTGTGTTTAAATTTGTGACAGTTCAGTATTCCCTCCAGGCCCTGTGTTTAAATTTGTGACAGTTCAGTATTTCCTCCAGGCCTTGTGTTTAAATTTGTGACAGTTCAGTCTTTCCTCGAGGCCCTGTGTTTAAATTTGTGACAGTTCAGTATTTCCTCCAGGCCTTGTGTTTAAATTTGTGAGAGTTCAGTATTTCCTCCAGGCCCTGTGTTTAAATTTGTGACAGTTCAGTAGTTCCCTCCAGGCCCTGTGTTTAAATTTGTGACAGTTCAGTATTTACTCCAGGCCTTGTGTTTAAATTTGTGACAGTTCAGTATTTACTCCAGGCCTTGTGTTTAAATTTGTAACAGCTCAGTATATCCTCCAGGCCTTGTGTTTAAATTTGTGTGAGTTCAGTATTTCCTCCAGGCCTTGTGTTTAAATTTGTGACAGTTCAGTATTCCCTCCAGGCCCTGTGTTTAAATTTGTGACAGTTCAGTATTCCCTCCAGGCCCTGTGTTTAAATTTGTGACAGTTCAGTATTTCCTCCAGGCCTTGTGTTTAAATTTGTGACAGTTCAGTCTTTCCTCCAGGCCCTGTGTTTAAATTTGTGACAGTTCAGTATTTCCTCCAGGCCTTGTGTTTAAATTTGTGACAGTTCAGTATTCCCTCCAGGCCTTGTGTTTAAATTTGTGAGAGTTCAGTATTTCCTCCAGGCCCTGTGTTTAAATTTGTGACAGTTCAGTAGTTCCTCCAGGCCCTGTGTTTAAATTTGTGACAGTTCAGTATTTACTCCAGGCCTTGTGTTTAAATTTGTGACAGTTCAGTATTTACTCCAGGCCTTGTGTTTAAATTTGTGACAGTTCAGTATTCCCTCCAGGCCTTGTGTTTAAATTTGTGACAGTTCAGTACTTCCCCCAGGACTGTGTTTAAAGTTGTGACAGTTCAGTATTTCCTCCAGGCCTTGTGTTTAAATTTGTGACAGTTCAGTATTTCCTCCAGGCCTTGTGTTTAAATTTGTGACAGTTCAGTATTTCCACCAGGCCTTGTGTTTAAATTTGTGACAGTTCAGTATTTCCTCCAGGCCTTGTGTTTAAATTTGTGACAGTTCAGTATTTCCTCCAGGCCTTGTGTTTAAATTTGTGACAGTTCAGTATTTCCTCCAGGCCTTGTGTTTAAATTTGTAACAGTTCAGTATTTCCTCCAGGCCTTGTGTTTAAATTTGTGACAGTTCAGTATTTCCTCCAGGCCTTGTGTTTAAATTTGTGACAGTTCAGTATTTCCTCCAGGCCTTGTGTTTAAATTTGTAACAGTTCAGTATTTCCTCCAGGCCTTGTGTTTAAATTTGTGACAGTTCAGTATTTCCTCCAGGCCTTGTGTTTAAATTTGTGACAGTTCAGTATTTCCTCCAGGCCTTGTGTTTAAATTTCTGACAGTTCAGTATTTCCTCCAGGCCATGTGTTTAAATTTGTTACAGTTCAGTATTTCCTCCAGGCCTTGTGTTTAAATTTGTGACAGTTCAGTATTTCCTCCAGGCCTTGTGTTTAAATTTGTGACAGTTCAGTATTTCCTCCAGGCCCTGTGTTTAAATTTGTGACAGTTCAGTATTCCCTCCAGGCCTTGTGTTTAAATTTGTGACAGTTCAGTATTTCCTCCAGGCCTTGTGTTTAAATTTGTGACAGTTCAGTATTTCCTCCAGTCCTTGTGTTTAAATTTGTGACAGTTCAGTATTTCCTCCAGGCCTTGTGTTTAAATTTGTGACAGTTCAGTATTTCCTCCAGGCCCTGTGTTTAAATTTGTGACAGTTCAGTATTCCCTCCAGGCCTTGTGTTTAAATTTGTGACAGTTCAGTATTCCCTCCAGGCCTTGTGTTTAAATTTGTGACAGTTCAGTATTTCCTCCAGGCCTTGTGTTTAAATTTGTGACAGTTCAGTATTCCCTCCAGGCCTTGTGTTTAAATTTGTGACAGTTCAGTATTTCCTCCAGGCCATGTGTTTAAATTTGTGACAGTTCAGTATTTCCTCCAGGCCTTGTGTTTAAATTTGTGACAGTTCAGTATTTCCTCCAGGCCTTGTGTTTAAATTTGTGACAGCTCAGTATTTCCTCCAGGCCTTGTGTTTAAATTTGTGACAGTTCAGTATTCCCTCCAGGCCTTGTGTTTAAATTTGTGACAGTTCAGTATTTCCTCCAGGCCATGTGTTTAAATTTGTGACAGTTCAGTATTTCCTCCAGGCCATGTGTTTAAATTTGTGACAGTTCAGTATTCCCTCCAGGCCTTGTGTTTAAATTTGTGACAGTTCAGTATTTCCTCCAGGCCATGTGTTTAAATTTGTGACAGTTCAGTATTTCCTCCAGGCCTTGTGTTTAAATTTGTGACAGTTCAGTATTTCCTCCAGACCCTGTGTTTAAATTTGTGACAGTTCAGTATTTACTCCAGGCCCTGTGTTTAAATTTGTGACAGTTCAGTATTTCCTCCAGGCCTTGTGTTTAAATTTGTGACAGTTCAGTATTTCCTCCAGGCCTTGTGTTTAAATTTGTGACAGTTCAGTATTCCCTCCAGGCCTTGTGTTTAAATTTGTGACAGTTCAGTATTTCCCTCCAGGCCTTGTGTTTAAATTTGTGACAGTTCAGTTTTCCCTCCAGGCCTTGTGTTTAAATTTGTGACAGTTCAGTATTTCCCTCCAGACCCTGTGTTTAAATTTGTGACAGTTCAGTATTCCCTCCAGGCCTTGTGTTTAAATTTGTGACAGTTCAGTATTTCCTCCAGGCCCTGTGTTTAAATTTGTGACAGTTCAGTATTTCCTCCAGGCCCTGTGTTTAAATTTGTGACACTTCAGTATTTCCTCCAGGCCTTGTGTTTAAATTTGTGACAGTTCAGTATTTCCTCCAGGCCTTGTGTTTAAATTTGTGACAGTTCAGTATTTCCTCCAGGCCTTGTGTTTAAATTTGTGAGAGTTCAGTATTTCCTCCACGCCTTGTGTTTAAATTTGTGACAGTTCAGTATTTCCTCCAGGCCTTGTGTTTAAATTTGTGACAGTTCAGTATTTTCTCCAGGCCTTGTGTTTAAATTTGTGACAGTTCAGTATTTCCTCCAGGCCTTGTGTTTAAATTTGTGACAGTTCAGTATTTACTCCAGGCCTTGTGTTTAAATTTGTGACAGTTCAGTATTTCCTCCATGCCTTGTGTTTAAATTTGTGACAGTTCAGTATTTCCTCCAGGCCTTGTGTTTAAATTTGTGACAGTTCAGTATTTACTCCAGGCCCTGTGTTTAAATTTGTGACAGTTCAGTATTTCCTCCAGGCCTTGTGTTTAAATTTGTGACAGTTCAGTATTTCCTCCTGGCCTTGTGTTTAAATTTGTGACAGTTCAGTATTTCCTCCAGGCCTTGTGTTTAAATTTGTGACAGTTCAGTATTTCCTCCAGGCCCTGTGTTTAAATTTGTGACAGTTCAGTATTTCCTCCAGGCCCTGTGTTTAAATTTGTGACAGTTCAGTATTTCCTCCAGGCCTTGTGTTTAAATTTGTGACAGTTCAGTATTTCCTCCAGGCCTTGTGTTTAAATTTGTGACAGTTCAGTATTTCCTCCAGGCCTTGTGTTTAAATTTGTGACAGTTCAGTATTTCCTCCAGGCCTTGTGTTTAAATTTGTGACAGTTCAGTATTTCCTCCAGGCCTTGTGTTTAAATTTGTGAGAGTTCAGTATTTCCTCCAGGCCTTGTGTTTAAATTTGTGACAGTTCAGTATTTCCTCCAGACCCTGTGTTTAAATTTGTGACAGATCAGTATTTCCCTTCGGCCCCTGTGTTTAAATTTGTGACAGTTCAGCATTTCCTCCAGGCCTTGTGTTTAAATTTGTGACAGTTCAGTATTTCCTCCAGGACCTGTGTTTAAATTTGTGACAGTTCAGTATTTCCTCCAGACCCTGTGTTTAAATTTATGACAGTTCAGTATTTCCTCCAGGCCTTGTGTTTAAATTTGTAACAGTTCAGTATTTCCCTCCGGCCCCTGTGTTTAAATTTGACAGTTCAGTATTTCCTCCAGGCCTTGTGTTTAAATTTGTGACCGTTCAGTATTTCCTCCAGGCCCTGTGTTTAAATTTGTGGCAGTTCTGCATTTCCTCCGGGCCTTGTGTTTAAATTTGTGACAGTTCAGTATTCCCTCCAGGCCCTGTGTTTAAATTTGTGACAGTTCAGTATTTCCTCCAGGCCTTGTGTTTAAATTTGTGACAGCTCAGTATTTCCTCCAGGCCTTGTGTTTAAATTTGTGACCGTTCAGTAGTTCCTCCAGGCCTTGTGTTTAAATTTGTGGCAGTTCTGCATTTCCTCCGGGCCTTGTGTTTAAATTTGTGACAGTTCAGTATTCCCTCCAGGCCCTGTGTTTAAATTTGTGACAGTTCAGTATTTCCTCCAGGCCTTGTGTTTAAATTTGTGACAGTTCAGTATTTCCTCCAGGCCTTGTGTTTAAATTTGTGACAGTTCAGTATTTCCTCCAGGCCTTGTGTTTAAATTTGTGACAGTTCAGTATTTACTCCAGGCCCTGTGTTTAAATTTGTGACAGTTCAGTATTCCCTCCAGGCCTTGTGTTTAAATTTGTGACAGTTCAGTATTTACTCCAGGCCCAGTGTTTAAATTTGTGACAGTTCAGTATTCCCTCCAGGCCTTGTGTTTAAATTTGTGACCATTCAGTAGTTCCTCCAGGCCCTGTGTTTAAATTTGTGACAGTTCAGTATTCCCTCCAGGCCTTGTGTTTAAATTTGTGACAGTTCAGTATTTCCTCCAGGCCCTGTGTTTAAATTTGTGACAGTTCAGTATTTCCTCCAGGCCCTGTGTTTAAATTTGTGACACTTCAGTATTTCCTCCAGGCCTTGTGTTTAAATTTGTGACAGTTCAGTATTTCCTCCAGGCCTTGTGTTTAAATTTGTGACAGTTCAGCATTTCCTCCAGGCCTTGTGTTTAAATTTGTGACAGTTCAGTATTTTCTCCAGGCCTTGTGTTTAAATTTGTGACAGTTCAGTATTTCCTCCAGGCCTTGTGTTTAAATTTGTGACAGTTCAGTATTTACTCCAGGCCTTGTGTTTAAATTTGTGACAGTTCAGTATTTACTCCAGGCCTTGTGTTTAAATTTGTGACTGTTCAGTATTTCCTCCATGCCTTGTGTTTAAATTTGTGACAGTTCAGTATTTCCTCCAGGCCTTGTGTTTAAATTTGTGACAGTTCAGTATTTACTCCAGGCCCTGTGTTTAAATTTGTGACAGTTCAGTATTTCCTCCAGGCCTTGTGTTTAAATTTGTGACAGTTCAGTATTTCCTCCTGGCCTTGTGTTTAAATTTGTGACAGTTCAGTATTTCCTCCAGGCCTTGTGTTTAAATTTGTGACAGTTCAGTATTTCCTCCAGGCCTTGTGTTTAAATTTGTGACAGTTCAGTATTTCCTCCAGGCCCTGTGTTTAAATTTGTGACAGTTCAGTATTTCCTCCAGGCCCTGTGTTTAAATTTGTGACAGTTCAGTATTTCCTCCAGGCCTTGTGTTTAAATTTGTGACAGTTCAGTATTTCCTCCAGGCCTTGTGTTTAAATTTGTGACAGTTCAGTATTTCCTCCAGGCCTTGTGTTTAAATTTGTGACAGTTCAGTATTTCCTCCAGGCCTTGTGTTTAAATTTGTGACAGTTCAGTATTTCCTCCAGGCCTTGTGTTTAAATTTGTGACAGTTCAGTATTTCCTCCAGGCCTTGTGTTTAAATTTGTGACAGTTCAGTATTTCCTCCAGGCCTTGTGTTTAAATTTGTGACAGTTCAGTATTTCCTCCAGACCCTGTGTTTAAATTTGTGACAGATCAGTATTTCCCTTCGGCCCCTGTGTTTAAATTTGTGACAGTTCAGCATTTCCTCCAGGCCTTGTGTTTAAATTTGTGACAGTTCAGTATTTCCTCCAGGACCTGTGTTTAAATTTGTGACAGTTCAGTATTTCCTCCAGACCCTGTGTTTAAATTTATGACAGTTCAGTATTTCCTCCAGGCCTTGTGTTTAAATTTGTAACAGTTCAGTATTTCCCTCCGGCCCCTGTGTTTAAATTTGACAGTTCAGTATTTCCTCCAGGCCTTGTGTTTAAATTTGTGACCGTTCAGTAGTTCCTCCAGGCCTTGTGTTTAAATTTGTGACAGTTCAGTATTTCCTCCGGGCCTTGTGTTTAAATTTGTGACAGTTCAGTATTCCCTCCAGGCCCTGTGTTTAAATTTGTGACAGTTCAGTATTTCCTCCAGGCCTTGTGTTTAAATTTGTGACAGCTCAGTATTTCCTCCAGGCCTTGTGTTTAAATTTGTGACCGTTCAGTATTTCCTCCAGGCCTTGTGTTTAAATTTGTGACAGTTCAGTATTTCCTCCAGGCCTTGTGTTTAAATTTGTGACAGTTCAGTATTTCCTCCAGGACCTGTGTTTAAATTTGTGACAGTTCAGTATTTCCTCCAGGCCCTGTGTTTAAATTTGTGACAGTTCAGTATTTCCTCCAGGCCTTGTGTTTAAATTTGTGGCAGTTCTGCATTTCCTCCGGGCCTTGTGTTTAAATTTGTGACAGTTCAGTATTCCCTCCAGGCCCTGTGTTTAAATTTGTGACAGTTCAGTATTTCCTCCAGGCCTTGTGTTTAAATTTGTGACAGTTCAGTATTTACTCCAGGCCCTGTGTTTAAATTTGTGACAGTTCATTATTTCCTCCAGGCCTTGTGTTTAAATTTGTGACAGTTCAGTATTTACTCCAGGCCCAGTGTTTAAATTTGTGACAGTTCAGTATTCCCTCCAGGCCTTGTGTTTAAATTTGTGACCATTCAGTAGTTCCTCCAGGCCCTGTGTTTAAATTTGTGACAGTTCAGTATTCCCTCCAGGCCTTGTGTTTAAATTTGTGACCGTTCAGTAGTTCCTCCAGGCCTTGTGTTTAAATTTGTGACCGTTCAGTATTTCCTCTAGGCCTTGTGTTTAAATTTGTGACAGTTCAGGATTTCCTCCAGGCCTTGTGTTTAAATTTGTGACCGTTCAGTATTTCCTCCAGGCCTTGTGTTTAAATTTGTGACAGTTCAGTATTTCCTCCAGGCCTTGTGTTTAAATTTGTGACAGTTCAGTATTTCCTCCAGACCCTGTGTTTAAATTTGTGACAGTTCAGTATTTCCTCCAGGCCCTGTGTTTAAATTTGTGACAGTTCAGTATTTCCTCTAGGCCTTGTGTTTAAATTTGTGACAGTTCAGGATTTCCTCCAGGCCTTGTGTTTAAATTTGTGACCGTTCAGTATTTCCTCCAGGCCTTGTGTTTAAATTTGTGACAGTTCAGTATTTCCTCCAGGCCTTGTGTTTAAATTTGTGACAGTTCAGTATTTCCTCCAGACCTTGTGTTTAAATTTGTGACAGTTCAGTATTTCCTCCAGGCCTTGTGTTTAAATTTGTGACAGTTCAGTATTTCCTCCAGGCCTTGTGTTTAAATTTGTGACAGTTCAGTATTTCCTCCAGACCTTGTGTTTAAATTTGTGACAGTTCAGTATTTCCTCCAGGCTCTGTGTTTAAATTTGTGACAGTTCAGTATTTCATCCAGACCCTGTGTTTAAATTTGTGACCGTTCAGTATTTCCTCCAGGCCTTGTGTTTAAATTTGTGACAGTTCAGTATTTCCTCCAGGCCTTGTGTTTAAATTTGTGACAGTTCAGTTTATTCCTCCAGACCTTGTGTTTAAATTTGTGACAGTTCAGTATTTCCTCCAGGCCTTGTGTTTAAATTTGTGACAGTTCAGTATTTCCTCCAGGCCTTGTGTTTAAATTTGTGACAGTTCAGTATTTCCTCCAGGCCTTGTGTTTAAATTTGTAACAGTTCAGTATTTCCTCCAGACCTTGTGTTTAAATTTGTGACAGTTCAGTATTTCCTCCAGGCTCTGTGTTTAAATTTGTGACAGTTCAGTATTTCATCCAGACCCTGTGTTTAAATTTGTGACAGTTCAGTATTTACTCCAGGCCTTGTGTATAAATTTGTGACAGTTCAGTATTTACTCCAGGCCTTGTGTTTAAATTTGTGACAGTTCAGTATTTACTCCAGGCCTTGTGTTTAAATTTGTGACAGTTCAGTATTTACTCCAGGCCTTGTGTTTAAATTTGTGACAGTTCAGTATTTACTCCAGGCCTTGTGTTTAAATTTGTGACAGTTCAGTATTTACTCCAGGCCTTGTGTTTAAATTTGTGACAGTTCAGTATTTCATCCAGACCCTGTGTTTAAATATGTGACAGTTCAGTATTTCCTCCAGGCCTTGTGTTTAAATTTGTGACAGTTCAGTATTTCCTCCAGGCCTTGTGTTTAAATTTGTGACAGTTCAGTATTTCCTCCAGGCCTTGTGTTTAAATTTCTGACAGTTCAGTATTTCCTCCAGGCCTTGTGTTTAAATTTGTGACAGTTCAGTATTTCCTCCAGGCCCAGTGTTTAAATTTGTGACAGTTCAGTATTTCCTCCAGGCCTTGTGTTTAAATTTGTGACAGTTCAGTATTTCCTCCAGGCCCTGTGTTTAAATTTGTGACAGTTCAGTATTTCCTCCAGGCCCTGCGTTTAAATTTGTGACAGTTCAGTATTTCTTCCAGGCCCTGTGTTTAAATTTGTGACAGTTCAGTATTTCCTCCAGGCCTTGTGTTTAAATTTGTAACAGTTCAGTATTTCCTCCAGGCCCTGTGTTTAAATTTGTGACAGTTCAGTATTTCCTCCAGGCCCTGTGTTTAAATTTGTGACAGTTCAGTATTTCCTCCAGACCCTGTGTTTAAATTTGTAACAGTTCAGTCTTTCCTCCAGGCCTTGTGTTTAAATTTGTGACAGTTCAGTATTTACTCCAGGCCTTGTGTTTAAATTTGTGACTGTTCAGTATTTCCTCCAGGCCTTGTGTTTAAATTTGTGACAGTTCAGTATTTCCTCCAGGCCTTGTGTTTAAATTTGTAACAGTTCAGTATTTCCTCCAGGCCTTGTGTTTAAATTTGTGACAGTTCAGTATTTCCTCCAGGCCTTGTGTTTAAATTTGTGACAGTTCAGTATTTCCTCCAGACCCTGTGTTTAAATTTGTGACAGTTCAGTATTTCCTCCATGCATTGTGTTTAAATTTGTGACAGTTCAGTATTTCCCCCAGGCCCTGTGTTTAAATTTGTGACAGTTCAGTATTTCCTCCAGGCCTTGTGTTTAAAGTTGTGGCAGTTCAGTATTCCCTCCAGGCCCTGTGTTTAAATTTGTGACAGTTCAGTATTTCCTCCAGGCCTAGTGTTTAAATTTGTGACAGTTCAGTATTTCCTCCAGGCCTAGTGTTTAAATTTGTGACAGTTCAGTATTTCCTCCAGGCCCTGTGTTTAAATTTGTGACAGTTCAGTATTTCCTCCAGGCCTTGTGTTTAAAGTTGTGGCAGTTCAGTATTCCCTCCAGGCCCTGTGTTTAAATTTGTGACAGTTCAGTATTTCCTCCAGGCCTAGTGATTAAATTTGTGACAGTTCAGTATTTCCTCCAGGCCTAGTGTTTAAATTTGTGACAGTTCAGTATTTACTCCAGGCCTTGTGTTTAAATTTGTGACAGTTCAGTATTTCCTCCAGAGCCTGTGTTTAAATTTGTGACAGTTCAGTATTTCCTCCAGACCCTGTGTTTAAATTTGTGACAGTTCAGTATTTCCTCCAGACCCTGTGTTTAATTTTCTGACAGTTCAGTATTTCCTCCAGACCCTGTGTTTAAATTTGTGACAGATCAGTATTTACCTCCGGCCCCTGTGTTTAAATTTGTGACAGTTCAGTATTTCCTCCAGGCCTTGTGTTTAAATTTGTGACAGTTCAGTATTTACTCCAGGCCTTGTGTTTAAATTTGTGACAGTTCAGTATTTCCTCCAGGCCCTGTGTTTAAATTTGTGACAGTTCAGTATTTCCTCCAGGCCTTGTGTTTAAATTTGTGACAGTTCAGTATTTCCTCCAGGCCTTGTGTTTAAATTTGTGACAGTTCATTATTTCCTCCAGGCCTTGTGTTTAAATTTGTGACAGTTCAGTATTTCCTCCAGGCCCTGTGTTTAAATTTGTGGCAGTTCAGTATTTCCTCCAGGCCTTGTGTTTAAATTTGTGACAGTTCAGTATTTACTCCAGGCCTTGTGTTTAAATTTGTGGCAGTTCAGTATTTCCTCCAGGCCTTGTGTTTAAATTTGTGGCAGTTCAGTATTTCCTCCAGGCCTTGTGTTTAAATTTGTGACAGTTCAGTATTTCCTCCAGGCCTTGTGTTTAAATTTGTGACAGTTCAGTATTTCCTCCAGGCCTGTGTTTAAATTTGTGGCAGTTCAGTATTTCCTCCAGGCCCTGTGTTTAAATTTGTGGCAGTTCAGTATTTCCTCCTGGCCTTGTGTTTAAATTTGTGAGAGTTCAGTATTTCCTCCAGGCCTTGTGTTTAAATTTGTGGCAGTTCAGTATTTCCTCCAGACCTTGTGTTTAAATTTGTGACAGTTCAGTATTTCCTCCAGGCCTTGTGTTTAAATTTGTGACAGTTCAGTATTTCCTCCAGGCCTTGTGTTTAAATTTGTGACAGTTCAGTATTTCCTCCAGGCCTTGTGTTTAAATTTGTGACAGTTCAGTATTTCCTCCAGGCCCTGTGTTTAAATTTGTGACAGTTCAGTATTTCCTCCAGACCCTGTGCTTAAATTTGTGACAGTTCAGTATTTCCTCCAGGCTCTGTGTTTAAATTTGTGACAGTTCAGTATTTCCTCCAGACACTGTGTTTAAATTTGTGAAAGTTCAGTATTTCCTCCTGGCGCTGTGCTTAAATTTGTGACAGTTCAGTATTTCCTCCAGGCTCTGTGTTTAAATATGTGACAGTTCAGTATTTCCTCCAGGCCCTGTGTTTAAATTTGTGACAGTTCAGTATTTCCCTCCAGACCCTGTGCTTAAATTTGTGACAGTTCAGTATTTCCTCCAGGCTCTGTGTTTAAATATGTGACAGTTCAGTATTTCCTCCAGGCCCTGTGTTTAAATTTGTGGCAGTCCAGTATTTCCTCCAGACCCTGTGCTTAAATTTGTGACAGTTCAGTATTTCCTCCAGGCTCTGTGTTTAAATATGTGACAGTTCAGTATTTCCTCCAGGCCCTGTGTTTAAATTTGTGACAGTTCAGTATTTCCCTCCAGGCCTTGTGTTTAAATTTGTGACAGTTCAGTATTTCCTCCAGACCTTGTGCTTAAATTTGTGACAGTTCAGTATTTCCTCCAGGCCTTGTGTTTAAATTTGTGACAGTTCAGTATTTCCTCCAGACCCTGTGTTTAAATTTGTGACAGTTCAGTATTTCCTCCAGGCCTTGTGTTTAAATTTGTGACAGTTCAGTATTCCCTCCAGGCCTTGTGTTTAAATTTGTGACAGTTCAGTATTTCCTCCAGGCCCTGTGTTTAAATTTGTGACAGTTCAGTATTTCCTCCAGGCCTTGTGTTTAAATTTGTGACAGTTCAGTATTTCCTCCAGGCCTTGTGTTTAAATTTGTGACAGTTCAGTATTTCCTCCAGGCCTTGTGTTTAAATTTGTGACAGTTCAGTATTTCCTCCAGGCCCTGTGTTTAAATTTGTGACAGTTCAGTATTTCCTCCAGACACTGTGTTTAAATTTGTGACAGTTCAGTATTTCCTCCAGGCCCTGTGTTTAAATTTGTGACAGTTCAGTATTTCCCTCCAGGCCCTGTGTTTAAATTTGTGACAGTTCAGTATTTCCTCCAGGCCTTGTGTTTAAATTTGTGACAGTTCAGTATTTCCTCCAGACCCTGTGTTTAAATTTGTGACAGTTCAGTCTTTCCTCCAGGCCCTGTGTTTAAATTTGTGACAGTTCAGTATTTCCTCCAGGCCTTGTGTTTAAATTTGTGACAGTTCAGCATTCCCTCCAGGCATTGTGTTTAAATTTGTGAGAGTTCAGTATTTCCTCCAGGCCTTGTGTTTAAATTTGTGACAGTTCAGTATTCCCTCCAGGCCTTGTGTTTAAATTTGTGAGAGTTCAGTATTTCCTCCAGGCCTTGTGTTTAAATTTGTGACAGTTCAGTATTCCCTCCAGGCCCTGTGTTTAAATTTGTGACAGTTCAGTATTCCCTCCAGGCCCTGTGTTTAAATTTGTGACAGTTCAGTATTTCCTCCAGGCCTTGTGTTTAAATTTGTGACAGTTCAGTATTTCCTCCAGGCCCTGTGTTTAAATTTGTGACAGTTCAGTATTTCCTCCAGGCCCTGTGTTTAAATTTGTGACAGTTCAGTCTTTCCTCCAGGCCCTGTGTTTAAATTTGTGACAGTTCAGTCTTTCCTCCAGGCCCTGTGTTTAAATTTGTGACAGTTCAGTATTTCCTCCAGGCATTGTGTTTAAATTTGTGACAGTTCAGTATTTCCTCCAGGCCTTGTGTTTAAATTTGTGACAGTTCAGTATTCCCTCCAGGCCCTGTGTTTAAATTTGTGACAGTTCAGTATTTCCTCCAGGCCTTGTGTTTAAATTTGTGACAGTTCAGTCTTTCCTCCAGGCCCTGTGTTTAAATTTGTGACAGTTCAGTATTTCCTCCAGGCCTTGTGTTTAAATTTGTGAGAGTTCAGTATTTCCTCCAGGCCCTGTGTTTAAATTTGTGACAGTTCAGTAGTTCCCTCCAGGCCCTGTGTTTAAATTTGTGACAGTTCAGTATTTACTCCAGGCCTTGTGTTTAAATTTGTGACAGTTCAGTATTTACTCCAGGCCTTGTGTTTAAATTTGTAACAGCTCAGTATATCCTCCAGGCCTTGTGTTTAAATTTGTGTGAGTTCAGTATTTCCTCCAGGCCTTGTGTTTAAATTTGTGACAGTTCAGTATTCCCTCCAGGCCCTGTGTTTAAATTTGTGACAGTTCAGTATTCCCTCCAGGCCCTGTGTTTAAATTTGTGACAGTTCAGTATTTCCTCCAGGCCTTGTGTTTAAATTTGTGACAGTTCAGTCTTTCCTCCAGGCCCTGTGTTTAAATTTGTGACAGTTCAGTATTTCCTCCAGGCCTTGTGTTTAAATTTGTGACAGTTCAGTATTCCCTCCAGGCCTTGTGTTTTAATTTGTGAGAGTTCAGTATTTCCTCCAGGCCCTGTGTTTAAATTTGTGACAGTTCAGTAGTTCCTCCAGGCCCTGTGTTTAAATTTGTGACAGTTCAGTATTTACTCCAGGCCTTGTGTTTAAATTTGTGACAGTTCAGTATTTACTCCAGGCCTTGTGTTTAAATTTGTGACAGTTCAGTATTCCCTCCAGGCCTTGTGTTTAAAGTTGTGACAGTTCAGTATTTCCTCCAGGCCTTGTGTTTAAATTTGTGACAGTTCAGTATTTCCTCCAGGCCTTGTGTTTAAATTTGTGACAGTTCAGTATTTCCACCAGGCCTTGTGTTTAAATTTGTGACAGTTCAGTATTTCCTCCAGGCCTTGTGTTTAAATTTGTGACAGTTCAGTATTTCCTCCAGGCCTTGTGTTTAAATTTGTGACAGTTCAGTATTTCCTCCAGGCCTTGTGTTTAAATTTGTAACAGTTCAGTATTTCCTCCAGGCCTTGTGTTTAAATTTGTGACAGTTCAGTATTTCCTCCAGGCCTTGTGTTTAAATTTGTGACAGTTCAGTATTTCCTCCAGGCCTTGTGTTTAAATTTGTAACAGTTCAGTATTTCCTCCAGGCCTTGTGTTTAAATTTGTGACAGTTCAGTATTTCCTCCAGGCCTTGTGTTTAAATTTGTGACAGTTCAGTATTTCCTCCAGGCCTTGTGTTTAAATTTCTGACAGTTCAGTATTTCCTCCAGGCCTTGTGTTTAAAGTTGTGGCAGTTCAGTATTCCCTCCAGGCCCTGTGTTTAAATTTGTGACAGTTCAGTATTTCCTCCAGGTCTTGTGGTTAAATTTGTGACAGTTCAGTATTTCCTCCAGGCCATGTGTTTAAATTTGTTACAGTTCAGTATTTCCTCCAGGCCTTGTGTTTAAATTTGTGACAGTTCAGTATTTCCTCCAGGCCCCGTGTTTAAATTTGTGACAGTTCAGTATTTCCTCCAGGTCTTGTGTTTAAATTTGTGACAGTTCAGTATTTCCTCCAGGTCTTGTGGTTAAATTTGTGACAGTTCAGTATTTCCTCCAGGCCATGTGTTTAAATTTGTTACAGTTCAGTATTTCCTCCAGGCCTTGTGTTTAAATTTGTGACAGTTCAGTATTTCCTCCAGTCCCCGTGTTTAAATTTGTGACAGTTCAGTATTTCCTCCAGACCCTGTGTTTAAATTTGTGACAGTTCAGTATTTCCTCCAGACCCTGTGTTTAAATTTGTGACAGTTCAGCATTCCCTCCAGGCCTTGTGTTTAAATTTGTGACAGTTCAGTATTTCCCTCCAGACCCTGTGTTTAAATTTGTGACAGTTCAGTATTCCCTCCAGGCCTTGTGTTTAAATTTGTGACAGTTCAGTATTTCCTCCAGGCCCTGTGTTTAAATTTGTGACAGTTCAGTATTTCCTCCAGGCCTTGTGTTTAAATTTGTGACAGTTCAGTATTTCCTCCAGGCCTTGTGTTTAAATTTGTGACAGTTCAGTATTTCCTCCAGGCCTTGTGTTTAAATTTGTGACAGTTCAGTATTCCCTCCAGGCCTTGTGTTTAAATTTGTGACAGTTCAGTATTTCCTCCAGGCCCTGTGTTTAAATTTGTGACAGTTCAGTATTTCCTCCAGGCCTTGTGTTTAAATTTGTGACAGTTCAGTATTTCCTCCAGGCCTTGTGTTTAAATTTGTGACAGTTCAGTATTTCCTCCAGGCCTTGTGTTTAAATTTGTGACAGTTCAGTATTTCCTCCAGGCCTTGTGTTTAAATTTGTGACAGTTCAGTATTTCCTCCAGGCCTTGTGTTTAAATTTGTGACAGTTCAGTATTTCCTCCAGGCCCTGTGTTTAAATTTGTGACAGTTCAGTATTTCCTCCAGGCCTTGTGTTTAAATTTGTGACAGTTCAGTATTTCCTCCAGGCCCTGTGTTTAAATTTGTGACAGTTCAGTATTTCCTCCAGGCCTTGTGTTTAAATTTGTGACAGTTCAGTATTTCCTCCAGGCCTTGTGTTTAAATTTGTGACAGTTCAGTATTTTCTCCAGGCCTTGTGTTTAAATTTGTGACAGTTCAGTATTTCCTCCAGGCCCCGTGTTTAAATTTGTGACAGTTCAGTATTTCCTCCAGGTCTTGTGTTTAAATTTGTGACAGTTCAGTATTTCCTCCAGGTCTTGTGGTTAAATTTGTGACAGTTCAGTATTTCCTCCAGGCCATGTGTTTAAATTTGTTACAGTTCAGTATTTCCTCCAGGCCTTGTGTTTAAATTTGTGACAGTTCAGTATTTCCTCCAGTCCCCGTGTTTAAATTTGTGACAGTTCAGTATTTCCTCCAGACCCTGTGTTTAAATTTGTGACAGTTCAGTATTTCCTCCAGACCCTGTGTTTAAATTTGTGACAGTTCAGCATTCCCTCCAGGCCTTGTGTTTAAATTTGTGACAGTTCAGTATTTCCCTCCAGACCCTGTGTTTAAATTTGTGACAGTTCAGTATTCCCTCCAGGCCTTGTGTTTAAATTTGTGACAGTTCAGTATTTCCTCCAGGCCCTGTGTTTAAATTTGTGACAGTTCAGTATTTCCTCCAGGCCTTGTGTTTAAATTTGTGACAGTTCAGTATTTCCTCCAGGCCTTGTGTTTAAATTTGTGACAGTTCAGTATTTTCTCCAGGCCTTGTGTTTAAATTTGTGACAGTTAAGTATTTCCTCCAGGCCTTGTGTTTAAATTTGTGACAGTTCAGTATTTACTCCAGGCCTTGTGTTTAAATTTGTGACTGTTCAGTATTTCCTCCATGCCTTGTGTTTAAATTTGTGACAGTTCAGTATTTTCTCCAGGCCTTGTGTTTAAATTTGTGACAGTTCAGTATTTCCTCCAGGCCTTGTGTTTAAATTTGTGACAGTTCAGTATTTACTCCAGGCCTTGTGTTTAAATTTGTGACAGTTCAGTATTTCCTCCAGGCCTTGTGTTTAAATTTGTGACAGTTCAGTATTTCCTCCAGGCCTTGTGTTTAAATTTGTGACTGTTCAGTATTTCCTCCATGCCTTGTGTTTAAATTTGTGACAGTTCAGTATTCCCTCCAGGCCTTGTGTTTAAATTTGTGACAGTTCAGTATTTCCTCCAGGCCTTGTGTTTAAATTTGTGACAGTTCAGTATTCCCTCCAGGCCTTGTGTTTAAATTTGTGACAGTTCAGTATTTCCTCCAGGCCTTGTGTTTAAATTTGTGACAGTTCAGTATTCCCTCCAGGCCTTGTGTTTAAATTTGTGACAGTTCAGTATTTCCTCCAGGCCTTGTGTTTAAATTTGTGACAGTTCAGTATTTCCTCCAGGCCTTGTGTTTAAATTTGTGACAGTTCAGTATTTCCTCCTGGCCTTGTGTTTAAATTTGTGACAGTTCAGTATTTCCTCCAGGCCTTGTGTTTAAATTTGTGACAGTTCAGTATTTCCTCCAGGCCCTGTGTTTAAATTTGTGACAGTTCAGTATTTCCTCCAGGCCCTGTGTTTAAATTTGTGACAGTTCAGTATTTCCTCCAGGCCTTGTGTTTAAATTTGTGACAGTTCAGTATTTCCTCCAGGCCTTGTGTTTAAATTTGTGACAGTTCAGTATTTCCTCCAGGCCTTGTGTTTAAATTTGTGACAGTTCAGTATTTCCTCCAGGCCTTGTGTTTAAATTTGTGACAGTTCAGTATTTACTCCAGGCCTTGTGTTTAAATTTGTGACAGTTCAGTATTTCCTCCAGGCCTTGTGTTTAAATTTGTGACAGTTCAGTATTTCCTCCAGGCCTTGTGTTTAAATTTGTGACAGTTCAGTATTTCCTCCAGACCCTGTGTTTAAATTTGTGACAGATCAGTATTTCCCTTCGGCCCCTGTGTTTAAATTTGTGACAGTTCAGCATTTCCTCCAGGCCTTGTGTTTAAATTTGTGACAGTTCAGTATTTCCTCCAGGCCCTGTGTTTAAATTTGTGACAGTTCAGTATTTCCTCCAGGCCCTGTGTTTAAATTTGTGACAGTTCAGTATTTCCTCCAGGCCTTGTGTTTAAATTTGTGACAGTTCAGTATTTCCTCCAGGCCTTGTGTTTAAATTTGTGACAGTTCAGTATTTCCTCCAGACCCTGTGTTTAAATTTGTGACAGATCAGTATTTCCCTTCGGCCCCTGTGTTTAAATTTGTGACAGTTCAGCATTTCCTCCAGGCCTTGTGTTTAAATTTGTGACAGTTCAGTATTTCCTCCAGGCCCTGTGTTTAAATTTGTGACAGTTCAGTATTTCCTCCAGACCCTGTGTTTAAATTTATGACAGTTCAGTATTTCCTCCAGGCCTTGTGTTTAAATTTGTAACAGTTCAGTATTTCCTCCAGGCCTTGTGTTTAAATTTGACAGTTCAGTATTTCCTCCAGGCCTTGTGTTTAAATTTGTGACAGTTCAGTATTTCCTCCAGGCCTTGTGTTTAAATTTGTGACCGTTCAGTATTTCCTCCAGGCCCTGTGTTTAAATTTGTGGCAGTTCTGCATTTCCTCCGGGCCTTGTGTTTAAATTTGTGACAGTTCAGTATTCCCTCCAGGCCCTGTGTTTAAATTTGTGACAGTTCAGTATTTCCTCCAGGCCCTGTGTTTAAATTTGTGGCAGTTCTGCATTTCCTCCGGGCCTTGTGTTTAAATTTGTGACAGTTCAGTATTCCCTCCAGGCCCTGTGTTTAAATTTGTGACAGTTCAGTATTTCCTCCAGGCCCTGTGTTTAAATTTGTGACAGTTCAGTATTTCCTCCAGGCCTTGTGTTTAAATTTGTGACAGTTCAGTATTTCCTCCAGGCCTTGTGTTTAAATTTGTGACAGTTCAGTATTTCCTCCAGGCCTTGTGTTTAAATTTGTGACAGTTCAGTATTTCCCTTCGGCCCCTGTGTTTAAATTTGTGACAGTTCAGTATTTACTCCAGTCCCTGTGTTTAAATTTGTGACAGTTCAGTATTTCCTCCAGGCCTTGTGTTTAAATTTGTGACAGTTCAGTATTTCCTCCAGGCCTTGTGTTTAAATTTGTGACAGTTCAGTATTTCCTCCAGGACCTGTGTTTAAATTTGTGACAGTTCAGTATTTCCTCCAGACCCTGTGTTTAAATTTATGACAGTTCAGTATTTCCTCCAGGCCTTGTGTTTAAATTTGTAACAGTTCAGTATTTCCTCCAGGCCTTGTGTTTAAATTTGACAGTTCAGTATTTCCTCCAGGCCTTGTGTTTAAATTTGTGACAGTTCAGTATTTCCTCCAGGCCTTGTGTTTAAATTTGTGACAGTTCAGTATTTCCTCCAGGCCTTGTGTTTAAATTTGTGACCGTTCAGTATTTCCTCCAGGCCCTGTGTTTAAATTTGTGGCAGTTCTGCATTTCCTCCGGGCCTTGTGTTTAAATTTGTGACAGTTCAGTATTCCCTCCAGGCCCTGTGTTTAAATTTGTGACAGTTCAGTATTTCCTCCAGGCCTTGTGTTTAAATTTGTGACAGTTCAGTATTTCCTCCAGGCCTTGTGTTTAAATTTGTAACAGTTCAGTATTTCCTCCAGGACCTGTGTTTAAATTTGTGACAGATCAGTATTTCCCTTCGGCCCCTGTGTTTAAATTTGTGACAGTTCAGCATTTCCTCCAGGCCTTGTGTTTAAATTTGTGACAGTTCAGTATTTCCTCCAGGACCTGTGTTTAAATTTGTGACAGTTCAGTATTTCCTCCAGACCCTGTGTTTAAATTTATGACAGTTCAGTATTTCCTCCAGGCCTTGTGTTTAAATTTGTGACAGTTCAGTATTTCCTCCAGGCCTTGTGTTTAAATTTGTGACAGTTCAGTATTTCCTCCAGGCCTTGTGTTTAAATTTGTGACAGTTCAGTATTTCCTCCAGGCCTTGTGTTTAAATTTGTAACAGTTCAGTATTTCCCTCCGGCCCCTGTGTTTAAATTTGACAGTTCAGTATTTCCTCCAGGCCTTGTGTTTAAATTTGTGACCGTTCAGTATTTCCTCCAGGCCCTGTGTTTAAATTTGTGGCAGTTCTGCATTTCCTCCGGGCCTTGTGTTTAAATTTGTGACAGTTCAGTATTCCCTCCAGGCCCTGTGTTTAAATTTGTGACAGTTCAGTATTTCCTCCAGGCCTTGTCTTTAAATTTGTGACAGCTCAGTATTTCCTCCAGGCCTTGTGTTTAAATTTGTGGCAGTTCTGCATTTCCTCCGGGCCTTGTGTTTAAATTTGTGACAGTTCAGTATTCCCTCCAGGCCCTGTGTTTAAATTTGTGACAGTTCAGTATTTCCTCCAGGCCTTGTGTTTAAATTTGTGACAGTTCAGTATTTCCTCCAGGCCTTGTGTTTAAATTTGTGACAGTTCAGTATTTACTCCAGGCCCTGTGTTTAAATTTGTGACAGTTCAGTATTCCCTCCAGGCCTTGTGTTTAAATTTGTGACAGTTCAGTATTTACTCCAGGCCCAGTGTTTAAATTTGTGACAGTTCAGTATTTCCTCCAGGCCTTGTGTTTAAATTTGTGACAGTTCAGTATTTACTCCAGGCCTTGTGTTTAAATTTGTGACAGTTCAGTATTTCCTCCAGGCCTTGTGTTTAAATTTGTGACAGTTCAGTATTTCCTCCAGGCCTTGTGTTTAAATATGTGACAGTTCAGTATTCCCTCCAGGCCTTGTGTTTAAATTTGTGACAGTTCAGTAGTTCCTCCAGGCCTTGTGTTTAAATTTGTGACCGTTCAGTAGTTCCTCCAGGCCTTGTGTTTAAATTTGTGACAGTTCAGTATTTCCTCCAGGCCTTGTGTTTAAATTTGTGACAGTTCAGTATTTCCTCCAGGCCTTGTGTTTAAATATGTGACAGTTCAGTATTCCCTCCAGGCCTTGTGTTTAAATTTGTGACAGTTCAGTAGTTCCTCCAGGCCTTGTGTTTAAATTTGTGACCGTTCAGTAGTTCCTCCAGGCCCTGTGTTTAAATTTGTGACAGTTCAGTATTTCCTCCAGGCCTTGTGTTTAAATTTGTGACAGTTCAGTATTTCCTCCAGGCCTTGTGTTTAAATTTGTGACAGTTCAGGATTTCCTCCAGGCCTTGTGTTTAAATTTGTGACCGTTCAGTATTTCCTCCAGGCCTTGTGTTTAAATTTGTGACAGTTCAGTATTTCCTCCAGGCCTTGTGTTTAAATTTGTGACAGTTCAGTATTTCCTCCAGGCTCTGTGTTTAAATTTGTGACAGTTCAGTATTTCATCCAGACCCTGTGTTTAAATTTGTGACAGTTCAGTATTTCCTCCAGGCTCTGTGTTTAAATTTGTGACAGTTCAGTATTTCCTCCAGGCTCTGTGTTTAAATTTGTGACAGTTCAGTATTTCATCCAGACCCTGTGTTTAAATTTGTGACAGCTCAGTATTTCCTCCAGGCCCTGTGTTTAAATTTGTGACAGTTCAGTATTTCCTCCAGGCCTTGTGTTTAAATTTGTAAAAGTTCAGTATTTCCTCCAGGCCTTGTGTTTAAATTTGTGACAGTTCAGTATTTCCTCCAGGCCTTGTGTTTAAATTTGTGACAGTTCAGTATTTCCTCCAGACCCTGTGTTTAAATTTGTGACAGTTCAGTATTTCCTCCATGCATTGTGTTTAAATTTGTGACAGTTCAGTATTTCCCCCAGGCCCTGTGTTTAAATTTGTGACAGTTCAGTATTTCCTCCAGGCCTTGTGTTTAAAGTTGTGGCAGTTCAGTATTTCCTCCAGGCCTTGTGTTTAAATTTGTGACTGTTCAGTATTTCCCTCCAGGCCCTGTGTTTAATTTTGTGACAGTTCAGTATTTCCTCCAGGCCTAGTGTTTAAATTTGTGACAGTTCAGTATTTCCCTCCAGGCCCTGTGTTTAAATTTGTGACAGTTCAGTATTTCCTCCAGGCCTAGTGTTTAAATTTGTGACAGTTCAGTATTTCCCTCCAGGCCCTGTGTTTAAATTTGTGACAGTTCAGTATTTCCTCCAAGCCTTGTGTTTAAATTTGTGACAGTTCAGTATTTCCCTCCAGGCCCTGTGTTTAAATTTGTGACAGTTCAGTATTTCCTCCAGGCCTAGTGTTTAAATTTGTGACAGTTCAGTATTTCCTCCAGGCCTAGTGTTTAAATTTGTGACAGTTCAGTATTTCCTCCAGACCCTGTGTTTAAATTTGTGACAGTTCAGTATTTCCTCCAGACCCTGTGTTTAAATTTGTGACAGTTCAGTATTTCCTCCAGACCCTGTGTTTAATTTTCTGACAGTTCAGTATTTCCTCCAGACCCTGTGTTTAAATTTGTGACAGATCAGTATTTCCCTCCGGCCCCTGTGTTTAAATTTGTGACAGTTCAGTATTTCCTCCAGGCCTTGTGTTTAAATTTGTGACAGTTCAGTATTTACTCCAGGCCTTGTGTTTAAATTTGTGACAGTTCAGTATTTCCTCCAGGCCCTGTGTTTAAATTTGTGACAGTTCAGTATTTCCTCCAGGCCTTGTGTTTAAATTTGTGACAGTTCAGTATTTCCTCCAGGCCTTGTGTTTAAATTTGTGACAGTTCAGTATTTCCTCCAGGCCCTGTGTTTAAATTTGTGACAGTTCAGTATTTCCTCCAGGCCCTGTGTTTAAATTTGTGACAGTTCAGTATTTCCTCCAGGCCTTGTGTTTAAATTTGTGACAGTTCAGTATTTCCTCCAGGCCTTGTGTTTAAATTTGTGACAGTTCAGTATTTCCTCCAGGCCCTGTGTTTAAATTTGTGGCAGTTCAGTATTTCCTCCAGGCCTTGTGTTTAAATTTGTGACAGTTCAGTATTTCCTCCAGGCCTTGTGTTTAAATTTGTGACAGTTCAGTATTTCCTCCAGGCCTTGTGTTTAAATTTGTGGCAGTTCAGTATTTCCTCCAGGCCTTGTGTTTAAATTTGTGGCAGTTCAGTATTTCCTCCAGGCCTTGTGTTTAAATTTGTGACAGTTCAGTATTTCCTCCAGGCCTTGTGTTTAAATTTGTGACAGTTCAGTATTTCCTCCAGGCCTTGTGTTTAAATTTGTGGCAGTTCAGTATTTCCTCCAGGCCTTGTGTTTAAATTTGTGACAGTTCAGTATTTCCTCCAGGCCTTGTGTTTAAATTTGTGACAGTTCAGTATTTCCTCCAGGCCTGTGTTTAAATTTGTGGCAGTTCAGTATTTCCTCCAGGCCCTGTGTTTAAATTTGTGGCAGTTCAGTATTTCCTCCAGGCCTTGTGTTTAAATTTGTGAGAGTTCAGTATTTCCTCCAGGCCTTGTGTTTAAATTTGTGGCAGTCCAGTATTTCCTCCAGACCCTGTGTTTAAATATGTGACAGTTCAGTATTTACTCCAGGCCTTGTGTTTAAATTTGTGAGAGTTCAGTATTTCCTCCAGGCCTTGTGTTTAAATTTGTGGCAGTTCAGTATTTCCTCCAGGCCTTGTGTTTAAATTTGTGACAGTTCAGTATTTCCTCCAGACCCTGTGTTTAAATTTGTGACAGTTCAGTATTTCCTCCAGGCCCTGTGTTTAAATTTGTGACAGTTCAGTATTTCCTCGAGGCCTTGTGTTTAAATTTGTGACAGTTCAGTATTTCCTCCAGGCCCTGTGTTTAAATTTGTGGCAGTTCAGTATTTCCTCCAGGCCCTGTGTTTAAATTTGTGACAGTTCAGTATTTCCTCCAGGCCTGTGTTTAAATTTGTGGCAGTTCAGTATTTCCTCCAGGCCTTGTGTTTAAATTTGTGACAGTTCAGTATTTCCTCCAGGCCTTGTGTTTAAATTTGTGACAGTTCAGTATTTCCTCGAGGCCTTGTGTTTAAATTTGTGACAGTTCAGTATTTCCTCCAGGCCCTGTGTTTAAATTTGTGGCAGTTCAGTATTTCCTCCAGGCCCTGTGTTTAAATTTGTGACAGTTCAGTATTTCCTCCAGGCCTGTGTTTAAATTTGTGGCAGTTCAGTATTTCCTCCAGGCCTTGTGTTTAAATTTGTGACAGTTCAGTATTTCCCTCCAGGCCTTGTCTTAAATTTGTGACTGTTCAGTATTTCCTCCAGGCCTTGTGTTTAAATGTGTGACAGTTCAGTATTTCCTCCAGGCCTGTGTTTAAATTTGTGGCAGTTCAGTATTTCCTCCAGGCCTTGTGTTTTAATTTGTGACAGTTCAGTATTTCCTCCAGGCCTGTGTTTAAATTTGTGGCAGTTCAGTATTTCCTCCAGGCCTTGTGTTTAAATTTGTGACAGTTCAGTATTTCCTCCAGGCCTTGTGTTTAAATTTGTGGCAGTTCAGTATTTCCTCCAGAACCTGTGTTTAAATTTGTGACAGTTCAGTATTTCCTCCAGGCCTTGTGTTTAAATTTGTGGCAGTTCAGTATTTCCTCCAGACCCTGTGTTTAAATTTGTGACAGTTCAGTATTTCCTCCAGGCCTTGTGTTTAAATTTGTGACAGTTCAGTATTTCCTCCAGGCCCTGTGTTTAAATTTGTGGCAGTTCAGTATTTCCTCCAGGCCTTGTGTTTAAATTTGTGACAGTTCAGTATTTCCTCCAGGCCTTGTGTTTAAATTTGTGACAGTTCAGTATTCCCTCCAGGCCTTGTGTTTAAATTTGTGACAGTTCAGTATTTCCTCCAGGCCCTGTGTTTAAATTTGTGGCAGTTCAGTATTTCCTCCAGGCCCTGTGTTTAAATTTGTGAGAGTTCAGTATTTCCTCCAGGCCTTGTGTTTAAATTTGTGACAGTTCAGTATTTCCTCCAGGCCTTGTGTTTAAATTTGTGACAGTTCAGTATTTCCTCCAGGCCTTGTGTTTAAATTTGTGACAGTTCAGTATTCCCTCCAGGCCTTGTGTTTAAATTTGTGGCAGTTCAGTATTTCCTCCAGGCCCTGTGTTTAAATTTGTGGCAGTTCAGTATTTCCTCCATGCCCTGTGTTTAAATTTGTGGCAGTTCAGTATTTCCTCCAGGCCTTGTGTTTAAATTTGTGGCAGTTCAGTGTTCCCTCCAGGCCTTGTGTTTAAATTTGTGGCAGTTCAGTATTTCCTCCAGGCCCTGTGTTTAAATTTGTGACAGTTCAGTATTTCCTCCAGGCCTTGTGTTTAAATTTGTGACTGTTCAGTATTTCCTCCAGGCCCTGTGTTTAAATTTGTGACATTTCAGTATTTCCTCCAGGCCTTGTGTTTAAATTTGTGACAGTTCAGTATTTCCTCCAGGCCTTGTGTTTAAATTTGTGACAGTTCAGTATTTCCTCCAGGCCTTGTGTTTAAATTTGTGGCAGTTCAGTATTTCCTCCAGGCCCTGTGTTTAAATTTGTGACAGTTCAGTATTTCCTCCAGGCCTTGTGTTTAAATTTGTGACAGTTCAGTATTTCCTCCAGGCCTTGTGTTTAAATTTGTGACAGATCAGTATTTCATCCAGGCCTTGTGTTTAAATTTGTGACAGTTCAGTATTTCCTCCAGGCCTTGTGTTTAAATTTGTGAGAGTTCAGTATTTCCTCCAGGCCTTGTGTTTAAATTTGTGACAGTTCAGTATTTCCTCCAGGCCTTGTGTTTAAATTTGTGAGAGTTCAGTATTTCCTCCAGGCCTTGTGTTTAAATTTGTGACAGATCAGTATTTCCTCCAGGCCCTGTGTTTAAATTTGTGACAGTTCAGTATTTCCTCCAGGCCCTGTGTTTAAATTTGTGAGAGTTTAGTGTTTCCTCCAGGCCTTGTGTTTAAATTAGTGACAGTTCAGTATTTCCTCCAGGCCTTGTGTTTAAATTTGTGACAGTTCAGTAATTCCTCCAGGCCCTGTGTTTAAATTTGTGACAGTTCAGTATTTCCTCCAGGCCCTGTGTTTAAATTTGTGAGACTTTAGTGTTTCCTCCAGGCCTTGTGTTTAAATTTGTGACAGTTCAGTATTTCCTCCAGGCCTTGTGTTTAAATTTGTGACAGTTCAGTATTTCCTCCAGGCCTTGTGTTTAAATTTGTGACTGTTCAGTATTTCCTCCAGGCCTTGTGTTTAAATTTGTGACAGTTCAGTATTTCCTCCAGGCCTTGTGTTTAAATTTGTGACAGTTCAGTATTTCCTCCAGGCCCTGTGTTTAAAGTTGTGACAGTTCAGTATTTCCTCCAGGCCCTATGTTTAAAGTAGTGACAGTTCAGTACTTCCTGCAGGCCTTGTGTTTAAATTTGTGACAGTTCAGTATTTCCTCCAGGCCTTGTGTTTAAATTTGTGACAGTTCAGTATTTCCTCCAGGCCCTGTGTTTAAAGTTGTGACAGTTCAGTATTTCCTCCAGGCCCTATGTTTAAAGTTGTGACAGTTCAGTATTTCCTCCAGGCCTTGTGTTTAAATTTGTGACAGTTCAGTATTTCCTCCAGGCCTTGTGTTTAAATTTGTGACAGTTCAGTATTTCCTCCAGGCCTTGTGTTTAAATTTGTGACAGTTCAGTATTTCCTCCAGGCCTTGTGTTTAAATTTGTGACAGTTCAGTATTTCCTCCAGGCCCTGTGTTTAAAGTTGTGACAGTTCAGTATTTCCTCCAGGCCTTGTGTTTTAAGTTGTGACAGTTCAGTATTTCCTCCAGACCCTGTGTTTAAATTTGTGACAGTTCAGTATTTCCTCCAGGCCCCATGTTTAAATTTGTGACAGTTAAGTATTTCCTCCAGGCCTTGTGTTTTAAGTTGTGACAGTTCAGTATTTCCCCCAGGCCCCATGTTTAAATTTGTGACAGTTCAGTATTTCCTCCAGGCCTTGTGTTTAAATTTGTGACAGTTCAGTATTTACTCCAGGCCTTGTGTTTAAATTTGTGACAGTTCAGTATTTCCTCCAGGCCCTATGTTTAAATTTGTGACAGTTCAGTATTTCCTCCAGGCCTTGTGTTTAAATTTGTGACAGTTCAGTATTTACTCCAGGCCTTGTGTTTAAATTTGTGACAGTTCAGTATTTCCTCCAGGCCCTATGTTTAAATTTGTGACAGTTAAGTATTTCCTCCAGGCCTTGTGTTTTAAGTTGTGACAGTTCAGTATTTCCTCCAGACCCTGTGTTTAAATTTGTGACAGTTCAGTATTTCCTCCAGGCCCCATGTTTAAATTTGTGACAGTTCAGTATTTCCTCCAGGCCTTGTGTTTAAAGTTGTGACAGTTCACTATTTCCTCCAGACCCTGTGTTTAAATTTGTGACAGTTCAGTATTTCCTCCAGGCCCCATGTTTAAATTTGTGACAGTTAAGTATTTCCTCCAGGCCTTGTGTTTTAAGTTGTGACAGTTCAGTATTTCCTCCAGGCCTTGTGTTTAAATTTGTGACAGTTCAGTATTTCCTCCAGACCCTGTGTTTAAATTTGTGACAGTTCAGTATTTCCTCCAGGCCCCATGTTTAAATTTGTGACAGTTAAGTATTTCCTCCAGACCCTGTGTTTAAATTTGTGACAGTTCAGTATTTCCTCCAGGCCCCATGTTTAAATTTGTGACAGTTAAGTATTTCCTCCAGACCCTGTGTTTAAATTTGTGACAGTTCAGTATTTCCTCCAGACCCTGTGTTTAAATTTGTGACAGTTCAGTATTTCCTCCAGGCCCCATGTTTAAATTTGTGACAGTTAAGTATTTCCTCCAGGCCTTGTGTTTTAAGTTGTGACAGTTCAGTATTTCCTCCAGACCCTGTGTTTAAATTTGTGACAGTTCAGTATTTCCTCCAGGCCCCATGTTTAAATTTGTGACAGTTCAGTATTTCCTCCAGGCCTTGTGTTTAAATTTGTGACAGTTCAGTATTTCCTCCAGGCCTTGATTTTAAATTTGTGACAGTTCAGTATTTCCTCCAGGCCCCATGTTTAAATTTGTGACAGTTCAGTATTTCCTCCAGGCCTTGTGTTTAAAGTTGTGACAGTTCAGTATTTCCTCCAGGCCTTGTGTTTAAAGTTGTGACAGTTCAGTATTTCCTCCAGGCCTTGTGTTTAAATTTGTGACAGTTCAGTATTTCCTCCAGACCCTGTGTTTAAATTTGTGACAGATCAGTATTTCCTCCAGGCCCAGTGTTTAAAGTTGTGACAGTTCAGTATTTCCTCCAGGCCCTGTGTTTAAATTTGTGACAGTTCAGTATTTCCTCCAGGCCTTGTGTTTAAATTTGTGACAGTTCAGTATTTCCTCCAGGCCTTGATTTTAAATTTGTGACAGTTCAGTATTTCCTCCAGGCCCCATGTTTAAATTTGTGACAGTTCAGTATTTCCTCCAGGCCTTGTGTTTAAAGTTGTGACAGTTCAGTATTTCCTCCAGGCCTTGTGTTTAAAGTTGTGACAGTTCAGTATTTCCTCCAGGCCTTGTGTTTAAATTTGTGACAGTTCAGTATTTCCTCCAGACCCTGTGTTTAAATTTGTGACAGATCAGTATTTCCTCCAGGCCCTGTGTTTAAATTTGTGACAGTTCAGTATTTCCTCCAGGCCTTGTGTTTAAAGTTGTGACAGTTCAGTATTTCCTCCAGGCCTTGTGTTTAAATTTGTGACAGTTCAGTATTTCCTCCAGGCCCTGTGTTTAAATTTGTGACAGTTCAGTATTTCCTCCAGGCCTTGTGTTTAAAGTTGTGACAGTTCAGTATTTCCTCCAGGCCCTGTGTTTAAATTTGTGACAGTTCAGTATTTCCTCCTGCCCCTGTGTTTAAATTTGTGACAGATCAGTATTTCCTCCAGGCCCAGTGTTTAAAGTTGTGACAGTTCAGTATTTCCTCCTGCCCCTGTGTTTAAATTTGTGACAGTTCAGTATTTCCTCCAGACCCTGTGTTTAAATTTGTGACAGTTCAGTATTTCCTCCAGGCCTTGTGTTTAAATTTGTGACAGTTCAGTATTTCCTCCAGGCCCTGTGTTTAAATTTGTGACATTTCAGTATTTCCTCCAAGCCTTGTGTTTAAATTTGTGACAGTTCAGTATTTCCTCCAGGCCTTGTGTTTAAATTTGTGACAGTTCAGTATTTCCTCCAACCTTGTGTTTAAAGTTGTGACAGTTCAGTATTTCCTCCAGGCCTTGTGTTTAAATTTGTGACAGTTCAGTATTTCCTCCAGGCCCAGTGTTTAAAGTTGTGACAGTTCAGTATTTCCTCCAGGCCCTGTGTTTAAATTTGTGACAGTTCAGTATTTCCTCCAGGCCCAGTGTTTAAATTTGTGACAGTTCAGTATTTCCTCCAGGCCCTGTGTTTAAATTTGTGACAGTTCAGTATTTCCTCCAGGCCCTGTGTTTAAATTTGTGACAGTTCAGTATTTCCTCCAGGCCTTGTGTTTAAATTTGTGACAGTTCAGTATTTCCTCCAGGCCCAGTGTTTAAATTTGTGACAGTTCAGTATTCCCTCCAGGCCGTGTGTTTAAATTTGTGAGAGTTCAGTATTTCCCCCAGGACTGTGTTTAAATTTGTGACAGTTCAGTATTTCCTCCAGGCCCTGTGTTTAAATTTGTGACAGTTCAGTATTTCATCCAGTCCCTGTGTTTAAATTTGTGACAGTTCAGTATTTCCTCCAGGCCTTGTGTTTAAATTTGTGACAGTTCAGTATTTCCTCCAGGCCCTGTGTTTAAATTTGTGACAGTTCAGTAATTCCTCCAGGCCTTGTGTTTAAATTTGTGACAGTTCAGTATTTCCTCCAGGCCCTGTGTTTAAATTTGTGAGAGTTCAGTATTTCCTCCAGGCCCTGTGTTTAAATTTGTGACAGTTCAGTATTTCCTCCAGGCCCTGTGATTAAATTTGTGAGAGTTCAGTATTTCCTCCAAGCCTTGTGTTTAAAGTTGTGACAGTTCAGTATTCCCTCCAGGCCTTGTGTTTAAATTTGTAACAGTTCAGTATTTCCTCCAGACCCTGTGTTTAAATTTGTGACAGTTCAGTATTTCCCTCCAGGCCCTGTGTTTAAATTTGTGACAGTTCAGTATTTCCTCCAGGCCTTGTATTTAAATTTGTGACAGTTCAGTATTTCCTCCAGGCCCTGTGTTTAAATTTGTGACAGTTCAGTATTTCCTCCAGGCCCTGTGTTTAAATTTGTGAGAGTTCAGTATTTCCTCCAGGCCTTGTGTTTAAATTTGTGACAGTTCAGTATTTCCTCCAGGCCCTGTGTTTAAAGTTGTGACAGTTCAGTATTTCCTCCAGGCCCTGTGTTTAAATTTGTGACAGTTCAGTATTCCCTCCAGGCCTTGTGTTTAAATTTGTGACAGTTCAGTATTTCCTCCAGGCCTTGTGTTTAAATTTGTGAGAGTTCAGTATTTCCTCCAGGCCTTGTGTTTAAATTTGTGACAGTTCAGTATTTCCTCCAGGCCTTGTGTTTAAATTTGTGACAGTTCAGTATTTCCTCCAGGCCCTGTGTTTAAATTTGTGACAGTTCAGTATTCCCTCCAGGCCTTGTGTTTAAATTTGTGACAGTTCAGTATTTCCTCCAGGCCCTGTGTTTAAATTTGTGACCGTTCAGTATTTCCTCCAGACCTTGTGTTTAAATTTGTGAGAGTTCAGTATTCCCTCCAGGCCTTGTGTTTAAATTTGTGACAGTTCAGTATTTCCTCCAGGCCTTGTGTTTAAATTTGTGACAGTTCAGTATTTCCTCCAGGCCCTGTGTTTAAATTTGTGACAGTTCAGTATTTCCCTCCAGGCCCTGTGTTTAAATTTGTGAGAGTTCAGTATTTCCCTCCAGGCCTTGTGTTTAAATTTGTGACAGTTCAGTATTTCCCTCCAGGCCTTGTGTTTAAATTTGTGACAGTTCAGTATTTCCCTCCAGGCCTTGTGTTTAAATTTGTGACAGTTCAGTATTTCCTCCAGGCCTTGTGTTTAAATTTGTGAGAGTTCAGTATTTCCTCCAGACCTTGTGTTTAAATTTGTGACAGTTCAGTATTTCCTCCAGGCCTTGTGTTTAAATTTGTGAGAGTTCAGTATTTCCCTCCAGGACCTGTGTTTAAATTTGTGACAGTTCAGTATTTCCCTCCAGGCCTTGTGTTTAAATTTGTGACAGTTCAGTATTTCCTCCAGGCCTTGTGTTTAAATTTGTGAGAGTTCAGTATTTCCTCCAGACCTTGTGTTTAAATTTGTGTCAGTTCAGTATTTCCTCCAGACCCTGTGTTTAAATTTGTGACAGTTCAGTATTCCCTCCAGGCCTTGTGTTTAAATTTGTGACAGTTCAGTGTTCCCTCCAGGCCTTGTGTTTAAATTTGTGGCAGTTCAGTATTTCCTCCAGGCCCTGTGTTTAAATTTGTGACAGTTCAGTATTTCCTCCAGGCCTTGTGTTTAAATTTGTGACTGTTCAGTATTTCCTCCAGGCCCTGTGTTTAAATTTGTGACATTTCAGTATTTCCTCCAGGCCTTGTGTTTAAATTTGTGACAGTTCAGTATTTCCTCCAGGCCTTGTGTTTAAATTTGTGACAGTTCAGTATTTCCTCCAGGCCTTGTGTTTAAATTTGTGGCAGTTCAGTATTTCCTCCAGGCCCTGTGTTTAAATTTGTGACAGTTCAGTATTTCCTCCAGGCCTTGTGTTTAAATTTGTGACAGTTCAGTATTTCCTCCAGGCCTTGTGTTTAAATTTGTGACAGATCAGTATTTCATCCAGGCCTTGTGTTTAAATTTGTGACAGTTCAGTATTTCCTCCAGGCCTTGTGTTTAAATTTGTGAGAGTTCAGTATTTCCTCCAGGCCTTGTGTTTAAATTTGTGACAGTTCAGTATTTCCTCCAGGCCTTGTGTTTAAATTTGTGACAGTTCAGTATTTCCTCCAGGCCTTGTGTTTAAATTTGTGACAGTTCAGTATTTCCTCCAGGACTTGTGTTTAAATTTGTGACAGTTCAGTATTTCCTCCAGACCCTGTGTTTAAATTTGTGACAGATCAGTATTTCCTCCAGGCCCTGTGTTTAAATTTGTGACAGTTCAGTATTTCCTCCAGGCCCTGTGTTTAAATTTGTGAGAGTTTAGTGTTTCCTCCAGGCCTTGTGTTTAAATTAGTGACAGTTCAGTATTTCCTCCAGGCCTTGTGTTTAAATTTGTGACAGTTCAGTAATTCCTCCAGGCCCTGTGTTTAAATTTGTGAGAGTTTAGTGTTTCCTCCAGGCCTTGTGTTTAAATTTGTGACAGTTCAGTATTTACTCCAGGCCCTGTGTTTAAATTTGTGACAGTTCAGTATTTCCTCCAGGCCTTGTGTTTAAATTTGTGACAGTTCAGTATTTCCTCCAGGCCCTGTGTTTAAATTTGTGACAGTTCAGTATTTCCTCCAGGCCTTGTGTTTAAATTTGTGACAGTTCAGTATTTCCTCCAGGCCCTGTGTTTAAATTTGTGAGAGTTTAGTGTTTCCTCCAGGCCTTGTGTTTAAATTTGTGACAGTTCAGTATTTCCTCCAGGCCTTGTGTTTAAATTTGTGACAGTTCAGTATTTCCTCCAGGCCTTGTGTTTAAATTTGTGACTGTTCAGTATTTCCTCCAGGCCCTGTGTTTAAATTTGTGAGAGTTTAGTGTTTCCTCCAGGCCTTGTGTTTAAATTTGTGACAGTTCAGTATTTCCTCCAGGCCTTGTGTTTAAAGTTGTGACAGTTCAGTATTTCCTCCAGGCCCTGTGTTTAAATTTGTGACTGTTCAGTATTTCCTCCAGGCCTTGTGTTTAAATTTGTGACTGTTCAGTATTTCCTCCAGGCCTTGTGTTTAAATTTGTGACAGTTCAGTATTTCCTCCAGGCCTTGTGTTTAAATTTGTGAGAGTTTAGTGTTTCCTCCAGGCCTTGTGTTTAAATTAGTGACAGTTCAGTATTTCCTCCAGGCCTTGTGTTTAAATTTGTGACAGTTCAGTATTTCCTCCAGGCCCTGTGTTTAAAGTTGTGACAGTTCAGTATTTCCTCCAGGCCCTATGTTTAAAGTAGTGACAGTTCAGTACTTCCTGCAGGCCTTGTGTTTAAATTTGTGACAGTTCAGTATTTCCTCCAGGCCTTGTGTTTAAATTTGTGACAGTTCAGTATTTCCTCCAGGCCCCATGTTTAAATTTGTGACAGTTCAGTATTTCCTCCAGGCCTTGTGTTTAAAGTTGTGACAGTTCAGTATTTCCTCCAGGCCTTGTGTTTAAATTTGTGACAGTTCAGTATTTCCTCCAGGCCTTGTGTTTAAATTTGTGACAGTTCAGTATTTCCTCCAGGCCCTGTGTTTAAATTTGTGACAGTTCTGTATTTCCTCCAGGCCTTGTGTTTAAATTTGTGACAGTTCAGTATTTCCTCCAGGCCCTGTGTTTAAATTTGTGACAGTTCAGTATTTCCTCCAGGCCTTGTGTTTAAATTTGTGACAGTTCAGTATTTCCTCCAGGCCTTGTGTTTAAATTTGTGACAGTTCAGTATTTCCTCCAGGCCCTATGTTTAAAGTTGTGACAGTTCAGTATTTCCTCCAGGCCTTGTGTTTAAATTTGTGACAGTTCAGTATTTCCTCCAGGCCCTGTGTTTAAATTTGTGACAGTTCTGTATTTCCTCCAGGCCTTGTGTTTAAATTTGTGACAGTTCAGTATTTCCTCCAGGCCCTGTGTTTAAATTTGTGACAGTTCAGTATTTCCTCCAGGCCTTGTGTTTAAATTTGTGACAGTTCAGTATTTCCTCCAGGCCCTGTGTTTAAAGTTGTGACAGTTCAGTATTTCCTCCAGGCCCTATGTTTAAATTTGTGACAGTTAAGTATTTCCTCCAGGCCTTGTGTTTTAAGTTGTGACAGTTCAGTATTTCCTCCAGACCCTGTGTTTAAATTTGTGACAGTTCAGTATTTCCTCCAGGCCCCATGTTTAAATTTGTGACAGTTCAGTATTTCCTCCAGGCCTTGTGTTTAAAGTTGTGACAGTTCAGTATTTCCTCCAGGCCTTGTGTTTAAATTTGTGACAGTTCAGTATTTCCTCCAGGCCTTGATTTTAAATTTGTGACAGTTCAGTATTTCCTCCAGGCCCCATGTTTAAATTTGTGACAGTTCAGTATTTCCTCCAGGCCTTGTGTTTAAAGTTGTGACAGTTCAGTATTTCCTCCAGGCCTTGTGTTTAAAGTTGTGACAGTTCAGTATTTCCTCCAGGCCCTGTGTTTAAATTTGTGACAGTTCTGTATTTCCTCCAGGCCTTGTGTTTAAATTTGTGACAGTTCAGTATTTCCTCCAGGCCCTGTGTTTAAATTTGTGACAGTTCAGTATTTCCTCCAGGCCTTGTGTTTAAATTTGTGACAGTTCAGTATTTCCTCCAGGCCCTGTGTTTAAAGTTGTGACAGTTCAGTATTTCCTCCAGGCCCTATGTTTAAATTTGTGACAGTTAAGTATTTCCTCCAGGCCTTGTGTTTTAAGTTGTGACAGTTCAGTATTTCCTCCAGACCCTGTGTTTAAATTTGTGACAGTTCAGTATTTCCTCCAGGCCTTGTGTTTAAAGTTGTGACAGTTCAGTATTTCCTCCAGGCCCTATGTTTAAATTTGTGACAGTTAAGTATTTCCTCCAGGCCTTGTGTTTTAAGTTGTGACAGTTCAGTATTTCCTCCAGACCCTGTGTTTAAATTTGTGACAGTTCAGTATTTCCTCCAGGCCTTGTGTTTAAATTTGTGACAGTTAAGTATTTCCTCCAGGCCTTGTGTTTAAAGTTGTGACAGTTCAGTATTTCCTCCAGGCCCCATGTTTAAATTTGTGACAGTTCAGTATTTCCTCCAGGCCTTGTGTTTAAAGTTGTGACAGTTCAGTATTTCCTCCAGGCCTTGTGTTTAAATTTGTGACAGTTCAGTATTTCCTCCAGGCCTTGATTTTAAATTTGTGACAGTTCAGTATTTCCTCCAGGCCCCATGTTTAAATTTGTGACAGTTCAGTATTTCCTCCAGGCCTTGTGTTTAAAGTTGTGACAGTTCAGTATTTCCTCCAGGCCCTGTGTTTAAATTTGTGACAGTTCAGTATTTCCTCCAGACCCTGTGTTTAAATTTGTGACAGATCAGTATTTCCTCCAGGCCCAGTGTTTAAAGTTGTGACAGTTCAGTATTTCCTCCAGGCCCTGTGTTTAAATTTGTGACAGTTCAGTATTTCCTCCTGCCCCTGTGTTTAAATTTGTGACAGATCAGTATTTCCTCCAGGCCCAGTGTTTAAAGTTGTGACAGTTCAGTATTTCCTCCTGCCCCTGTGTTTAAATTTGTGACAGTTCAGTATTCCCTCCAGGCCCTGTGTTTAAATTTGTGACAGTTCAGTATTTCCTCCAGGCCTTGTGTTTAAATTTGTGACAGTTCAGTATTTCCTCCAGACCCTGTGTTTAAATTTGTGACAGTTCAGTATTTCCTCCAGGCCTTGTGTTTAAATTTGTGACAGTTCAGTATTTCCTCCAGGCCCTGTGTTTAAATTTGTGACATTTCAGTATTTCCTCCAGGCCTTGTGTTTAAATTTGTGACAGTTCAGTATTTCCTCCAGACCCTGTGTTTAAATTTGTGACAGTTCAGTATTTCCTCCAGGCCTTGTGTTTAAATTTGTGACTGTTCAGTATTTCCTCCAAGCCTTGTGTTTAAATTTGTGACAGTTCAGTATTTCCTCCAGGCCTTGTGTTTAAATTTGTGACAGTTCAGTATTTCCTCCAACCTTGTGTTTAAAGTTGTGACAGTTCAGTATTTCCTCCAGGCCTTGTGTTTAAATTTGTGACAGTTCAGTATTTCCTCCAGACCCTGTGCTTAAATTTGTGACAGTTCAGTATTTCCTCCAGGCCTTGTGTTTAAATTTGTGACAGTTCAGTATTTCCTCCAGGCCCTGTGTTTAAATTTGTGACAGTTCAGTATTTCCTCCAGGCCTTGTGTTTAAATTTGTGACAGTTCAGTATTTCCTCCAGGCCCTGTGTTTAAATTTGTGACAGTTCAGTATTTCCTCCAGGCCTTGTGTTTAAATTTGTGACAGTTCAGTATTTCCTCCAGGCCTTGTGTTTAAATTTGTGAGAGTTCAGTATTCCCTCCAGGCCATGTGTTTAAATTTGTGACAGTTCAGTATTTCCTCCAGGCCCTGTGTTTAAATTTGTGACAGTTCAGTATTTCCTCCAGACCTTGTGTTTAAATTTGTGACAGTTCAGTATTTCCTCCAGGCCTTGTGTTTAAATTTGTGACAGTTCAGTATTTCCTCCAGGCCCTGTGTTTAAATTTGTGACAGTTCAGTATTTCCTCCAGGCCTTGTGTTTAAATTTGTGACAGTTCAGTATTTCCTCCAGGCCTTGTGTTTAAATTTGTGACAGTTCAGTATTTCCTCCAGGACTTGTGTTTAAATTTGTGACAGTTCAGTATTTCCTCCAGGACCTGTGTTTAAATTTGTGACAGTTCAGTATTTCCTCCAGGCCTTGTGCTTAAATTTGTGACAGTTCAGTATTTCCTCCAGGCCCTGTGTTTAAATTTGTGACAGTTCAGTATTTCCCTCCAGGCCTTGTGTTTAAATTTGTGACAGTTCAGTATTTCCTCCAGGCCTTGTGCTTAAATTTGTGACAGTTCAGTATTTACTCCAGGCCTTGTGTTTAAATTTGTGACAGTTCAGTATTTCCTCCAGGCCTTGTGTTTAAATTTGTGACAGTTCAGTATTTCCCTCCAGGGCCCTGTGTTTAAATTTGTGACAGTTCAGTATTTCCCTCCAGGGCCCTGTGTTTATATTTGTGACAGTTCAGTATTTCCTCCAGGCCTTGTGTTTAAATTTGTGACAGTTCAGTATTCCCTCCAGGCCCTGTGTTTAAATTTGTGACAGTTCAGTATTTCCCTCCAGGGCCCTGTGTTTAAATTTGTGACAGTTCAGTATTTCCTCCAGGCCTTGTGTTTAAATTTGTGACAGTTCAGTATTTCCTCCAGGCCCTGTGTTTAAAGTTGTGACAGTTCAGTATTTCCTCCAGGCCCTGTGTTTAAATTTGTGACAGTTCAGTATTTCCTCCAGGCCCTGTGTTTAAATTTGTGACAGTTCAGTATTTCCTCCAGGCCCTGTGTTTAAATTTGTGACAGTTCAGTATTTCCTCCAGGCCCTGTGTTTAAATTTGTGACAGTTCAGTATTTCCTCCAGGCCCTGTGTTTAAATTTGTGACAGTTCAGTATTTCCCTCCAGGGCCCTGTGTTTAAATTTGTGACAGTTCAGTATTTCCTCCAGGCCTTGTGTTTAAAGTTGTGACAGTTCAGTATTTCCTCCAGGCCCTGTGTTTAAAGTTGTGACAGTTCAGTATTTCCTCCAGGCCCTGTGTTTAAATTTGTGACAGTTCAGTATTTCCTCCAGGCCTTGTGTTTAAATTTGTGACAGTTCAGTATTTCCTCCAGGCCCTGTGTTTAAATTTGTGACAGTTCAGTATTTCCTCCAGGCCTTGTGTTTAAAGTTGTGACAGTTCAGTATTTCCTCCAGGCCTTGTGTTTAAATTTGTGACAGTTCAGTATTTCCTCCAGGCCCTGTGTTTAAAGTTGTGACAGTTCAGTATTTCCTCCAGGCCCTGTGTTTAAATTTGTGACAGTTCAGTATTTCCTCCAGGCCCTGTGTTTAAAGTTGTGACAGTTCAGTATTTCCTCCAGGCCCTGTGTTTAAATTTGTGACAGTTCAGTATTTCCTCCAGGCCTTGTGTTTAAATTTGTGACAGTTCAGTATTTCCTCCAGGCCCTGTGTTTAAAGTTGTGACAGTTCAGTATTTCCTCCAGGCCCTGTGTTTAAATTTGTGACAGTTCAGTATTTCCTCCAGGCCCTGTGTTTAAAGTTGTGACAGTTCAGTATTTCCTCCAGGCCCTATGTTTAAAGTTGTGACAGTTCAGTATTTCCTCCAGGCCTTGTGTTTAAATTTGTGACAGTTCAGTATTTCCTCCAGGCCCTGTGTTTAAAGTTGTGACAGTTCAGTATTTCCTCCAGGCCCTGTGTTTAAATTTGTGACAGTTCAGTATTTCCTCCAGGCCCTGTGTTTAAAGTTGTGACAGTTCAGTATTTCCTCCAGGCCCTGTGTTTAAATTTGTGACAGTTCAGTATTTCCTCCAGGCCCTGTGTTTAAATTTGTGACAGTTCAGTATTTCCTCCAGGCCCTGTGTTTAAATTTGTGACAGTTCAGTATTTCCTCCAGGCCCAGTGTTTAAAGTTGTGACAGTTCAGTATTTCCTCCAGGCCCTGTGTTTAAATTTGTGACAGTTCAGTATTTCCTCCAGGCCCTGTGTTTAAAGTTGTGACAGTTCAGTATTTCCTCCAGGCCCTGTGTTTAAATTTGTGACAGTTCAGTATTTCCTCCAGGCCCAGTGTTTAAAGTTGTGACAGTTCAGTATTTCCTCCAGGCCCTGTGTTTAAATTTGTGACAGTTCAGTATTTCCTCCAGGCCCAGTGTTTAAATTTGTGACAGTTCAGTATTTCCTCCAGGCCTTGTGTTTAAATTTGTGACAATTCAGTATTTCCTCCAGGCCCTGTGTTTAAATTTGTGACAGTTCAGTATTTCCTCCAGGCCTTGTGTTTAAATTTGTGACAATTCAGTATTTCCTCCAGGCCTTGTGTTTAAATTTGTGACAGTTCAGTATTTCCTCCAGGCCTTGTGTTTAAATTTGTGACAGTTCAGTATTTCCTCCAGGCCCTGTGTTTAAATTTGTGACAGTTCAGTATTTCCTCCAGGCCTTGTGTTTAAATTTGTGACAGTTCAGTATTTCCTCCAGGCCCAGTGTTTAAATTTGTGACAGTTCAGTATTCCCTCCAGGCCGTGTGTTTAAATTTGTGAGAGTTCAGTATTTCCCCCAGGACTGTGTTTAAATTTGTGACAGTTCAGTATTTCATCCAGTCCCTGTGTTTAAATTTGTGACAGTTCAGTATTTCCTCCAGGCCTTGTGTTTAAATTTGTGACAGTTCAGTATTTCCTCCAGGCCCTGTGTTTAAATTTGTGACAGTTCAGTAATTCCTCCAGGCCTTGTGTTTAAATTTGTGACAGTTCAGTATTTCCTCCAGGCCCTGTGTTTAAATTTGTGAGAGTTCAGTATTTCCTCCAGGCCCTGTGTTTAAATTTGTGACAGTTCAGTATTTCCTCCAGGCCCTGTGTTTAAATTTGTGAGAGTTCAGTATTTCCTCCAAGCCTTGTGTTTAAAGTTGTGACAGTTCAGTATTCCCTCCAGGCCTTGTGTTTAAATTTGTAACAGTTCAGTATTTCCTCCAGACCCTGTGTTTAAATTTGTGACAGTTCAGTATTTCCCTCCAGGCCCTGTGTTTAAATTTGTGACAGTTCAGTATTTCCTCCAGGCCTTGTATTTAAATTTGTGACAGTTCAGTATTTCCTCCAGGCCCTGTGTTTAAATTTGTGACAGTTCAGTATTTCCTCCAGGCCCTGTGTTTAAATTTGTGAGAGTTCAGTATTTCCTCCAGGCCTTGTGTTTAAATTTGTGACAGTTCAGTATTTCCTCCAGGCCCTGTGTTTAAAGTTGTGACAGTTCAGTATTTCCTCCAGGCCCTGTGTTTAAATTTGTGACAGTTCAGTATTCCCTCCAGGCCTTGTGTTTAAATTTGTGACAGTTCAGTATTTCCTCCAGGCCTTGTGTTTAAATTTGTGAGAGTTCAGTATTTCCTCCAGGCCCTGTGTTTAAATTTGTGACCGTTCAGTATTTCCTCCAGACCTTGTGTTTAAATTTGTGAGAGTTCAGTATTCCCTCCAGGCCTTGTGTTTAAATTTGTGACAGTTCAGTATTTCCTCCAGGCCTTGTGTTTAAATTTGTGACAGTTCAGTATTTCCTCCAGGCCCTGTGTTTAAATTTGTGACAGTTCAGTATTTCCCTCCAGGCCCTGTGTTTAAATTTGTGAGAGTTCAGTATTTCCCTCCAGGCCTTGTGTTTAAATTTGTGACAGTTCAGTATTTCCCTCCAGGCCTTGTGTTTAAATTTGTGACAGTTCAGTATTTCCCTCCAGGCCTTGTGTTTAAATTTGTGACAGTTCAGTATTTCCTCCAGGCCTTGTGTTTAAATTTGTGAGAGTTCAGTATTTCCTCCAGACCTTGTGTTTAAATTTGTGACAGTTCAGTATTTCCTCCAGGCCTTGTGTTTAAATTTGTGAGAGTTCAGTATTTCCCTCCAGGACCTGTGTTTAAATTTGTGACAGTTCAGTATTTCCCTCCAGGCCTTGTGTTTAAATTTGTGACAGTTCAGTATTTCCTCCAGGCCTTGTGTTTAAATTTGTGAGAGTTCAGTATTTCCTCCAGACCTTGTGTTTAAATTTGTGTCAGTTCAGTATTTCCTCCAGACCCTGTGTTTAAATTTGTGACAGTTCAGTATTCCCTCCAGGCCTTGTGTTTAAATTTGTGACAGTTCAGTATTCCCTCCAGGCCTTGTGTTTAAATTTGTGAGAGTTCAGTATTTCCTCCAGACCCTGTGTTTAAATTTGTGACAGTTCAGTATTTCCTCCAGGCCTTGTGTTTAAATTTGTGAGAGTTCAGTATTTCCTCCAGACCTTGTGTTTAAATTTGTGACAGTTCAGTATTTCCTCCAGACCCTGTGTTTAAATTTGTGACAGTTCAGTATTCCCTCCAGGCCTTGTGTTTAAATTTGTGACAGTTCAGTATTTCCTCCAGGCCTTGTGTTTAAATTTGTGACAGTTCAGTATTTCCTCCAGGCCTTGTGTTTAAATTTGTGAGAGTTCAGTATTTCCTCCAGGCCTTGTGTTTAAATTTGTGACAGTTCAGTATTTCCTCCAGGCCTTGTGTTTAAATTTGTGACAGTTCAGTATTTCCCTCCAGGCCTTATGTTTAAATTTGTGACAGTTCAGTATTTCCTCCAGACCCTGTGTTTAAATTTGTGACAGTTCAGTATTCCCTCCAGGCCTTGTGTTTAAATTTGTGACAGTTCAGTATTTCCTCCAGGCCCTGTGTTTAAATTTGTGACAGTTCAGTATTTCCTCCAGGCCTTGTGTTTAAATTTGTGACAGTTCAGTATTTCCTCCAGGCCTTCTGTTTAAAGTTGTGACAGTTCAGTATTTCCTCCAGGCCTTGTGTTTAAATTTGTGACAGTTCAGTATTTCCTCCAGACCCTGTGTTTAAATTTGTGACAGTTCAGTATTTCCTCCAGGCCCTGTGTTTAAATTTGTGAGAGTTCAGTATTTCCTCCAGGCCTTGTGTTTAAATTTGTGACAGTTCAGTATTTCCTCCAGGCCTTGTGTTTAAATTTGTGACAGTTCAGTATTTCCTCCAGGCCCTGTGTTTAAATTTGTGACAGTTCAGTATTTCCTCCAGGACTTGTGTTTAAATTTGTAACAGTTCAGTATTTCCTCCAGGCCTTGTGTTTAAATTTGTGACAGTTCAGTATTTCCTCCAGGCCTTCTGTTTAAAGTTGTGACAGTTCAGTATTTCCTCCAGGCCTTGTGTTTAAATTTGTGACAGTTCAGTATTTCCTCCAGACCCTGTGTTTAAATTTGTGACAGTTCAGTATTTCCTCCAGGCCCTGTGTTTAAATTTGTGACAGTTCAGTATTTCCTCCAGGCCCTGTGTTTAAATCTGTGAGAGTTCAGTATTTCCTCCAGGCCTTGTGTTTAAATTTGTGACAGTTCAGTATTTCCTCCAGGCCTTGTGTTTAAATTTGTGACAGTTCAGTATTTCCTCCAGGCCCTGTGTTTAAATTTGTGACAGTTCAGTATTTCCTCCAGGCCTTGTGTTTAAATTTGTGACAGTTCAGTATTTCCTCCAGACCCTGTGTTTAAATTTGTGACAGTTCAGTATTTCCTCCAGGCCCTGTGTTTAAATTTGTGACAGTTCAGTATTCCCTCCAGGCCTTGTGTTTAAATTTGTGACAGTTCAGTATTCCCTCCAGGCCTTGTGTTTAAATTTGTGACAGTTCAGTATTTCCTCCAGACCTTGTGTTTAAATTTGTGACAGTTCAGTATTTCCTCCAGGCCCTGTGTTTAAATTTGTGACAGTTCAGTATTTCCTCCAGGCCTTGTGTTTAAATTTGATAGAGTTCAGTATTTCCTCCAGGCATTGTGTTTAAATTTGTGACAGTTCAGTATTTCCTCCACGCCTTGTGTTTAAATTTGTGACAGTTCAGTATTTCCTCCAGGCCTTGTGTTTAAATTTGTGACAGTTCAGTATTTCCTCCAGGCCTTGTGTTTAAATTTGTAACAGTTCAGTATTTCCTCCAGGCCTTGTGTTTAAATTTGTGACAGTTCAGTATTTCCTCCAGGCCTTGTGTTTAAATTTGTGACAGTTCAGCATTTCCTCCAGGCCTTGTGTTTAAATTTGTGACAGTTCAGTATTTCCTCCAGGCCTTGTGTTTAAATTTGTGACAGTTCAGTATTTCCTCCAGGCCCTGTGTTTAAATTTGTGACAGTTCAGTATTTCCTCCAGGCCCTGTGTTTAAATTTGTGACAGTTCAGTATTTCCTCCAGGCCCTGTGTTTAAATTTGTGACAGTTCAGTATTTCCTCCAGGCCCTGTGTTTAAATTTGTGACAGTTCAGTATTTCCTCCAGGCCTTGTGTTTAAATTTGTGACAGTTCAGTATTTCCTCCAGGCCCTGTGTTTAAATTTGTGACAGTTCAGTATTTCCTCCAGGCCCTGTGTTTAAATTTGTGACAGTTCAGTATTTCCTCCAGGCCCTGTGTTTAAATTTGTGACAGTTCAGTATTTACTCCAGGCCCTGTGTTTAAATTTGTGACAGTTCAGTATTTCCTCCAGGCCTTGTGTTTAAAGTTGTGACAGTTCAGTATTTCCTGAAGACCCTGTGTTTAAGACAGTTCAGTATTTCCTCCAGGCCTTGTGTTTAAATTTGTGACAGTTCAGTATTTCCTCCAGGCCCTGTGTTTAAATTTGTGACAGTTCAGTATTTCCTCCAGGCCCTGTGTTTAAATTTGTGACAGTTCAGTATTTCCTCCAGGCCCTGTGTTTAAATTTGTGACAGTTCAGTATTTCCTCCAGGCCCTGTGTTTAAATTTGTGACAGTTCAGTATTTCCTCCAGGCCCTGTGTTTAAATTTGTGACAGTTCAGTATTTCCTCCAGGCCCTGTGTTTAAATTTGTGACAGTTCAGTATTTCCTCCAGGCCTTGTGTTTAAAGTTGTGACAGTTCAGTATTTCCTGAAGACCCTGTGTTTAAGACAGTTCAGTATTTCCTCCAGGCCCTGTGTTTAAATTTGTGAGAGTTCAGTATTTCCTCCAGGCCCTGTGTTTAAATTTGTGACAGTTCAGTATTTACTGCAGGCCTTGTGTTTAAATTTGTGACAGTTCAGTATTTCCTCCAGGCCTTGTGTTTAAATTTGTGACAGTTCAGTATTCCCTCCAGGCCCTGTGTTTAAATTTGTGACAGTTCAGTATTTCCTCCAGGCCCTGTGTTTAAATTTGTGACAGTTCAGTATTTCCTCCAGGCCTTGTGTTTAAATTTGTGACAGTTCAGTATTTCCTCCAGGCCTTGTGTTTAAATTTGTGACAGTTCAGTATTTCCTCCAGGCCCTGTGTTTAAATTTGTGACAGTTCAGTATTTCCTCCAGGCCCTGTGTTTAAATTTGTGACAGTTCAGTATTTCCTCCAGGCCTTGTGTTTAAATTTGTGACAGTTCAGTATTTCCTCCAGGCCCTGTGTTTAAATTTGTGACAGTTCAGTATTTCCTCCAGGCCTTGTGTTTAAATTTGTGACAGTTCAGTATTTCCTCCAGGCCTTGTGTTTAAATTTGTGACAGTTCAGTATTCCCTCCAGGCCCTGTGTTTAAATTTGTGACAGTTCAGTATTTCCTCCAGGCCCTGTGTTTAAATTTGTGACAGTTCAGTATTTCCTCCAGGCCTTGTGTTTAAATTTGTGACAGTTCAGTATTTCCTCCAGGCCTTGTGTTTAAATTTGTGACAGTTCAGTATTTCCTCCAGGCCCTGTGTTTAAATTTGTGACAGTTCAGTATTTCCTCCAGGCCTTGTGTTTAAATTTGTGACAGTTCAGTATTTACTCCAGGCCCTGTGTTTAAATTTGTGACAGTTCAGTATTTCCTCCAGGCCTTGTGTTTAAATTTGTGACAGTTCAGTATTTCCTCCAGGCCCTGTGTTTAAAGTTGTGACAGTTCAGTATTTCCTCCAGGCCCTGTGTTTAAATTTGTGAGAGTTCAGTATTTCCTCCAGGCCTTGTGTTTAAATTTGTGAGAGTTCAGTATTTCCGCCAGGCCTTGTGTTTAAATTTGTGACAGTTCAGTATTTCCTCCAGGCCTTGTGTTTAAAGTTGTGACAGTTCAGTATTTCCTCCAGGCCTTGTGTTTAAATTTGTGAGAGTTCAGTATTTCCTCCAGGCCTTGTGTTTAAATTTGTGAGAGTTCAGTATTTCCTCCAGGCCTTGTGTTTAAATTTGTGACAGTTCAGTATTTCCTCCAGGCCTTGTGTTTAAAGTTGTGACAGTTCAGTATTTCCTCCAGGCCTTGTGTTTAAATTTGTGAGAGTTCAGTATTTCCTCCAGGCCTTGTGTTTAAATTTGTGACAGTTCAGTATTTCCTCCAGGCCTTGTGTTTAAAGTTGTGACAGTTCAGTATTTCCTCCAGGCCCTGTGTTTAAAGTTGTGACAGTTCAGTATTTCCTCCAGGCCCTGTGTTTAAATTTGTGACAGTTCAGTATTTCCTCCAGGCCCTGTGTTTAAATTTGTGACAGTTCAGTATTTACTGCAGGCCTTGTGTTTAAATTTGTGACAGTTCAGTATTTCCTCCAGGCCTTGTGTTTAAAGTTGTGACAGTTCAGTATTTCCTCCAGGCCCTGTGTTTAAATTTGTGACAGTTCAGTATTTCCTCCAGGCCCTGTGTTTAAATTTGTGACAGTTCAGTATTTCCTCCAGGCCCTGTGTTTAAATTTGTGACAGTTCAGTATTTACTCCAGGCCCTGTGTTTAAATTTGTGACAGTTCAGTATTTCCTCCAGGCCTTGTGTTTAAAGTTGTGACAGTTCAGTATTTCCTCCAGGCCTTGTGTTTAAATTTGTGACAGTTCAGTATTTCCTCCAGGCCTTGTGTTTAAATTTGTGACAGTTCAGTATTTCCTCCAGGCCCTGTGTTTAAATTTGTGACAGTTCAGTTTTTCCTCCAGGCCCTGTGTTTAAATTTGTGACAGTTCAGTATTTCCTCCAGGCCCTGTGTTTAAATTTGTGACAGTTCAGTATTTCCTCCAGGCCCTGTGTTTAAATTTGTGACAGTTCAGTATTTCCTCCAGGCCCTGTGTTTAAATTTGTGACAGTTCAGTATTTCCTCCAGGCCCTGTGTTTAAATTTGTGACAGTTCAGTATTTCCTCCAGGCCCTGTGTTTAAATTTGTGACAGTTCAGTATTTCCTCCAGGCCCTGTGTTTAAATTTGTGACAGTTCAGTATTTCCTCCAGGCCCTGTGTTTAAATTTGTGACAGTTCAGTATTTCCTCCAGGCCTTGTGTTTAAAGTTGTGACAGTTCAGTATTTCCTGAAGACCCTGTGTTTAAGACAGTTCAGTATTTCCTCCAGGCCTTGTGTTTAAATTTGTGACAGTTCAGTATTTCCTCCAGGCCCTGTGTTTAAATTTGTGACAGTTCAGTATTTCCTCCAGGCCTTGTGTTTAAATTTGTGACAGTTCAGTATTTCCTCCAGGCCCTGTGTTTAAATTTGTGACAGTTCAGTTTTTCCTCCAGGCCCTGTGTTTAAATTTGTGACAGTTCAGTATTTCCTCCAGGCCCTGTGTTTAAATTTGTGACAGTTCAGTATTTCCTCCAGACCCTGTGCTTAAATTTGTGACAGTTCAGTATTTCCTCCAGACCCTGTGCTTAAATTTGTGACAGTTCAGTATTTCCTCCAGGCCTTGTGTTTAAATTTGTGACAGTTCAGTATTTCCTCCAGTCCCTGTGTTTAAATTTGTGACAGTTCAGTATTTCCTCCAGGCCTTGTGTTTAAATTTGTGACAGTTCAGTATTTCCTCCAGGCCCTGTGTTTAAATTTGTGACAGTTCAGTATTTCCTCCAGGCCTTGTGTTTAAATTTGTGACAGTTCAGTATTTCCTCCAGGCCCTGTGTTTAAATTTGTGACAGTTCAGTATTTCCTCCAGGCCCTGTGTTTAAATTTGTGAGAGTTCAGTATTTCCTCCAGGCCCTGTGTTTAAATTTGTGACAGTTCAGTATTTACTGCAGGCCCTGTGTTTAAATTTGTGACAGTTCAGTATTTCCTCCAGGCCTTGTGTTTAAATTTGTGACAGTTCAGTATTTCCTCCAGGCCTTGTGTTTAAATTTGTGACAGTTCAGTATTTACTCCAGGCCTTGTGTTTAAATTTGTGACAGTTCAGTATTTCCTCCAGGCCTTGTGTTTAAATTTGTGACAGTTCAGTATTTCCTCCAGGCCTTGTGTTTAAATTTGTGACAGTTCAGTATTTACTCCAGGCCTTGTGTTTAAATTTGTGACAGTTCAGTATTTCCTCCAGGCCTTGTGTTTAAATTTGTGACAGTTCAGTATTTCCTCCAGCCCCTGTGTTTACATTTATGACAGTTCAGTATTTCCTCCAGGCCTTGTGTTTAAATTTGTGACAGTTCAGTATTTCCTCCAGGCCTTGTGTTTAAATTTGTGACAGTACAGTATTTCCTCCAGCCCCTGTGTTTAAATTTGTGACAGTTCAGTATTTCCTCCAGGCCTTGTGTTTAAATTTGTGACAGTTCAGTATTTACTCCAGGCCTTGTGTTTAAATTTGTGACAGTTCAGTATTTCCTCCAGGCCTTGTGTTTAAATTTGTGACAGTTCAGTATTTCCTCCAGGCCTTGTGTTTAAATTTGTGACAGTTCAGTATTTACTCCAGGCCTTGTGTTTAAATTTGTGACAGTTCAGTATTTCCTCCAGGCCTTGTGTTTAAATTTGTGACAGTTCAGTATTTCCTCCAGCCCCTGTGTTTACATTTATGACAGTTCAGTATTTCCTCCAGGCCTTGTGTTTAAATTTGTGACAGTTCAGTATTTACTCCAGGCCCTGTGTTTAAATTTGTGACAGTACAGTATTTCCTCCAGCCCCTGTGTTTAAATTTGTGACAGTTCAGTATTTCCTCCAGGCCTTGTGTTTAAATTTGTGACAGTTCAGTATTTCCTCCAGGCCTTGTGTTTAAATTTGTGACAGTTCAGTATTTCCTCCAGCCCCTGTGTTTAAATTTGTGACAGTTCAGTATTTCCTCCAGTCCCTGTGTTTAAATTTGTGGCAGTTCAGTATTTCCTCCAGGCCTTGTGTTTAAATTTGTGACAGTTCAGTATTTCCTCCAGGCCCAGTGTTTAAATTTGTGACAGTTCAGTATTTCCTCCAGCCCCTGTGTTTAAATTTTTACAGTTCAGTATTTACTCCAGGCCTTGTGTTTAAATTTGTGACAGTTCAGTATTTCCTCCAGGCCCTGTGTTTAAATTTGTGACAGTTCAGTATTTCCTCCAGGCCTTGTGTTTAAATTTGTGACAGTTCAGTATTTCCTCCAGGCCCTGTGTTTAAATTTGTGACAGTTCAGTATTTCCTCCAGGCCTTGTGTTTAAATTTGTGACAGTTCAGTATTTCCTCCAGTCCCTGTGTTTAAATTTGTGACAGTTCAGTATTTCCTCCAGCCCCTGTGTTTAAATTTGTGACAGTTCAGTATTTCCTCCAGGCCTTGTGTTTAAATTTGTGACAGTTCAGTATTTCCTCCAGGCCCTGTGTTTAAATTTGTGACAGTTCAGTATTTACTCCAGGCCCTGTGTTTAAATTTGTGACAGTTCAGTATTTCCTCCAGGCCTTGTGTTTAAATTTGTGACAGTTCAGTATTTCCTCCAGGCCTTGTGTTTAAATTTGTGACAGTTCAGTATTTCCTCCAGTCCCTGTGTTTAAATTTGTGACAGTTCAGTATTTCCTCCAGGCCTTGTGTTTAAATTTGTGACAGTTCAGTATTTCCTCCAGGCCTTGTGTTTAAATTTGTGACAGTTCAGTATTTACTCCAGGCCTTGTGTTTAAATTTGTGACAGTTCAGTATTTACTCCAGGCCTTGTGTTTAAATTTGTGACAGTTCAGTATTTCCTCCAGGCCTTGTGTTTAAATTTGTGACAGTTCAGTATTTACTCCAGGCCTTGTGTTTAAATTTGTGACAGTTCAGTATTTACTCCAGGCCTTGTGTTTAAATTTGTGACAGTTCAGTATTTCCTCCAGGCCTTGTGTTTAAATTTGTGACAGTTCAGTATTTACTCCAGGCCTTGTGTTTAAATTTGTGACAGTTCAGTATTTCCTCCAGGCCCTGTGTTTAAATTTGTGACAGTTCAGTATTTCCTCCAGGCCCTGTGTTTAAATTTGTGACAGTTCAGTATTTCCTCCAGGCCTTGTGTTTAAATTTGTGACAGTTCAGTATTTCCTCCAGGCCCTGTGTTTAAATTTGTGACAGTTCAGTATTTCCTCCAGACCCTGTGTTTAAATTTGTGACAGTTCAGTATTTACTCCAGGCCTTGTGTTTAAATTTGTGACAGTTCAGTATTTCCTCCAGGCCTTGTGTTTAAATTTGTGACAGTTCAGTATTTACTCCAGGCCTTGTGTTTAAATTTGTGACAGTTCAGTATTTCCTCCAGGCCCTGTGTTTAAATTTGTGACAGTTCAGTATTTACTCCAGGCCCTGTGTTTAAATTTGTGACAGTTCAGTATTTCCTCCAGGCCTTGTGTTTAAATTTGTGACAGTTCAGTATTTCCTCCAGCCCCTGTGTTTAAATTTGTGACAGTTCAGTATTTCCTCCAGGCCTTGTGTTTAAATTTGTGACAGTTCAGTATTTTCTCCAGACCCTGTGCTTAAATGTGTGACAGTTCAGTATTTTCTCCAGACCCTGTGTTTAAATTTGTGACAGTTCAGTATTTTCTCCAGGCCCTGTGTTTAAATTTGTGACAGTTCAGTATTTCCTCCAGCCCCTGTGTTTAAATTTGTGACAGTTCAGTATTTCCTCCAGGCACTGTGTTTAGATTTGTGACAGTTCAGTATTTCCTCCAGGCCTTGTGTTTAAATTTGTGACAGTTCAGTATTTACTCCAGGCCTTGTGTTTAAATTTGTGACAGTTCAGTATTTCCTCCAGGCCCTGTGTTTAAATTTGTGACAGTTCAGTATTTCCTCCAGCCCCTGTGTTTAAATTTGTGACAGTTCAGTATTTACTCCAGACCCTGTGTTTAAATGTGTGACAGTTCAGTATTTTCTCCAGACCCTGTGTTTAAATTTGTGACAGTTCAGTATTTTCTCCAGACCCTGTGTTTAAATTTGTGACAGTTCAGTATTTTCTCCAGGCCCTGTGTTTAAATTTGTGACAGTTCAGTATTTCCTCCAGCCCCTGTGTTTAAATTTGTGACAGTTCAGTATTTCCTCCAGGCACTGTGTTTAGATTTGTGACAGTTCAGTATTTCCTCCAGGCCTTGTGTTTAAATTTGTGACAGTTCAGTATTTACTCCAGGCCTTGTGTTTAAATTTGTGACAGTTCAGTATTTCCTCCAGGCCTTGTGTTTAAATTTGTGACAGTTCAGTATTTACTCCAGGCCTTGTGTTTAAATTTGTGACAGTTCAGTATTCCCTCCAGGCCTTGTGTTTAAATTTGTGACAGTTCAGTATTTCCTCCAGACCTTGTGTTTAAATGTGTGACAGTTCAGTATTTTCTCCAGGCCTTGTGTTTAAATGTGTGACAGTTCAGTATTTTCTCCAGACCCTGTGTTTAAATTTGTGACAGTTCAGTATTTCCTCCAGACCCTGTGTTTAAATTTGTGACAGTTCAGTATTTCCTCCAGACCCTGTGTTTAAATTTGTGACAGTTCAGTATTTCCTCCAGGCCCCTGTGTTTAAATTTGTGACAGTTCAGTATTTCCTCCAGACCTTGTGTTTAAATTTGTGACAGTTCAGTATTTCCTCCAGGCCTTGTGTTTAAATTTGTGACTGTTCAGTATTTCCTCCAGGCCCTGTGTTTAAATTTGTGAGAGTTCAGTATTTCCTCCAGGCCTTGTGTTTAAATTTGTGACAGTTCAGTATTTACTCCAGGCCTTGTGTTTAAATTTGTGACAGTTCAGTATTTCCTCCAGGCCTTGTGTTTAAATTTGTGACAGTTCAGTATTTACTCCAGGCCTTGTGTTTAAATTTGTGACAGTTCAGTATTTCCTCCAGGCCTTGTGTTTAAATTTGTGACAGTTCAGTATTTACTCCAGGCCCTGTGTTTAAATTTGTGACAGTTCAGTATTTTCTCCAGACCCTGTGTTTAAATTTGTGGCAGTTCAGTATTTCCTCCAGGCCTTGTGTTTAAATTTGTGACAGTTCAGTATTTCCTCCAGGCCTTGTGTTTAAATTTGTGACAGTTCAGTATTTCCTCCAGGCCTTGTGTTTAAATTTGTGACAGTTCAGTATTTCCTCCAGGCCCTGTGTTTAAATTTGTGACAGTTCAGTATTTACTCCAGGCCCTGTGTTTAAATTTGTGACAGTTCAGTATTTCCTCCAGGCCTTGTGTTTAAATTTGTGACAGTTCAGTATTTCCTCCAGGCCTTGTGTTTAAATTTGTGACAGTTCAGTATTTCCTCCAGGCCTTGTGTTTAAATTTGTGACAGTTCAGTATTTCCTCCAGGCCCTGTGTTTAAATTTGTGACAGTTCAGTATTTACTCCAGGCCCTGTGTTTAAATTTGTGACAGTTCAGTATTTCCTCCAGGCCTTGTGTTTAAATTTGTGACAGTTCAGTATTTCCTCCAGTCCCTGTGTTTAAATTTGTGACAGTTCAGTATTTCCTCCAGGCCTTGTGTTTAAATTTGTGACAGTTCAGTATTTCCTCCAGGCCCTGTGTTTAAATTTGTGACAGTTCAGTATTTCCTCCAGGCCTTGTGTTTAAATTTGTGACAGTTCAGTATTTACTCCAGGCCTTGTGTTTAAATTTGTGACAGTTCAGTATTTCCTCCAGGCCTTGTGTTTAAATTTGTGACAGTTCAGTATTTCCTCCAGTCCCTGTGTTTAAATTTGTGACAGTTCAGTATTTCCTCCAGGCCTTGTGTTTAAATTTGTGACAGTTCAGTATTTTCTCCAGGCCCTGTGTTTAAATTTGTGACAGTTCAGTATTTCCTCCAGCCCCTGTGTTTAAATTTGTGACAGTTCAGTATTTACTCCAGACCCTGTGTTTAAATTTGTGACAGTTCAGTATTTACTCCAGGCCTTATGTTTAAATTTGTGACAGTTCAGTATTTCCTCCAGGCCTTGTGTTTAAATTTGTGACAGTTCAGTATTTCCTCCAGGCCCTGTGTTTAAATTTGTGACAGTTCAGTATTTCCTCCAGGCCTTGTGTTTAAATTTGTGACAGTTCAGTATTTTCTCCAGGCCCTGTGTTTAAATTTGTGACAGTTCAGTATTTCCTCCAGCCCCTGTGTTTAAATTTGTGACAGTTCAGTATTTACTCCAGACCCTGTGTTTAAATGTGTGACAGTTCAGTATTTTCTCCAGACCCTGTGTTTAAATGTGTGACAGTTCAGTATTTTCTCCAGACCCTGTGTTTAAATTTGTGACAGTTCAGTATTTTCTCCAGGACCTGTGTTTAAATTTGTGACAGTTCAGTATTTCCTCCAGCCCCTGTGTTTAAATTTGTGACAGTTCAGTATTTCCTCCAGGCACTGTGTTTAGATTTGTGACAGTTCAGTATTTCCTCCAGGCCTTGTGTTTAAATTTGTGACAGTTCAGTATTTACTCCAGGCCTTGTGTTTAAATTTGTGACAGTTCAGTATTTCCTCCAGGCCCTGTGTTTAAATTTGTGACAGTTCAGTATTTCCTCCAGCCCCTGTGTTTAAATTTGTGACAGTTCAGTATTTACTCCAGACCCTGTGTTTAAATGTGTGACAGTTCAGTATTTTCTCCAGACCCTGTGTTTAAATTTGTGACAGTTCAGTATTTTCTCCAGACCCTGTGTTTAAATTTGTGACAGTTCAGTATTTTCTCCAGGCCCTGTGTTTAAATTTGTGACAGTTCAGTATTTCCTCCAGGCACTGTGTTTAGATTTGTGACAGTTCAGTATTTCCTCCAGGCCTTGTGTTTAAATTTGTGACAGTTCAGTATTTACTCCAGGCCTTGTGTTTAAATTTGTGACAGTTCAGTATTTCCTCCAGGCCTTGTGTTTAAATTTGTGAGAGTTCAGTATTCCCTCCAGGCCTTGTGTTTAAATTTGTGACAGTTCAGTATTTACTCCAGGCCTTGTGTTTAAATTTGTGACAGTTCAGTATTCCCTCCAGGCCTTGTGTTTAAATTTGTGACAGTTCAGTATTTCCTCCAGACCTTGTGTTTAAATGTGTGACAGTTCAGTATTTCCTCCAGGCCTTGTGTTTAAATTTGTGACAGTTCAGTATTTCCTCCAGGCCTTGTGTTTAAATTTGTGACAGTTCAGTATTTACTTCAGGCCCTGTGTTTAAATTTGTGACAGTTCAGTATTTCCTCCAGGCCCTGTGTTTAAATTTGTGACAGTTCAGTATTCCCTCCAGGCCTTGTGTTTAAATTTGTGACAGTTCAGTATTTACTCCAGGCCTTGTGTTTAAATTTGTGACAGTTCAGTATTCCCTCCAGGCCTTGTGTTTAAATTTGTGACAGTTCAGTATTTCCTCCAGACCTTGTGTTTAAATGTGTGACAGTTCAGTATTTTCTCCAGACCCTGTCTTTAAATTTGTGACAGTTCAGTATTTCCTCCAGACCCTGTGTTTAAATTTGTGACAGTTCAGTATTTCCTCCAGGCCCCTGTGTTTAAATTTGTGACAGTTCAGTATTTCCTCCAGACCTTGTGTTTAAATTTGTGACAGTTCAGTATTTCCTCCAGGCCTTGTGTTTAAATTTGTGACTGTTCAGTATTTCCTCCAGGCCCTGTGTTTAAATTTGTGAGAGTTCAGTATTTACTCCAGGCCTTGTGTTTAAATTTGTGACAGTTCAGTATTTCCTCCAGGCCTTGTGTTTAAATTTGTGACAGTTCAGTATTTACTCCAGGCCTTGTGTTTAAATTTGTGACAGTTCAGTATTTCCTCCAGGCCTTGTGTTTAAATTTGTGACAGTTCAGTATTTACTCCAGGCCTTGTGGTAAATTTGTGACAGTTCAGTATTTACTCCAGGCCTTGTGTTTAAATTTGTGACAGTTCAGTATTTCCTCCAGGCCCTGTGTTTAAATTTGTGACAGTTCAGTATTTACTCCAGGCCTTGTGTTTAAATTTGTGACAGTTCAGTATTTCCTCCATGCCTTGTGTTTAAATTTGTGACAGTTCAGTATTTCCTCCAGGCCTTGTGTTTAAATTTGTGACAGTTCAGTATTTCCTCCAGGCCTTGTGTTTAAATTTGTGACAGTTCAGTATTTCCTCCAGGCCCTGTGTTTAAATTTGTGACAGTTCAGTATTTCCTCCAGGCCTTGTGTTTAAATTTGTGACAGTTCAGTATTTCCTCCAGGCCCTGTGTTTAAATTTGTGACAGTTCAGTATTTCCTCCAGGCCTTGTGTTTAAATTTGTGAGAGTTCAGTATTTCCTCCAGGCCTTGTGTTTAAATTTGTGACAGTTCAGTATTTCCTCCAGGCCTTGTGTTTAAATTTGTGACAGTTCAGTATTTTCTCCAGGCCTTGTGTTTAAATTTGTGACAGTTCAGTATTTTCTCCAGGCCTTGTGTTTAAATTTGTGACAGTTCAGTATTTACTCCAGGCCTTGTGTTTAAATTTGTGAGAGTTCAGTATTTCCTCCAGGCCCTGTGTTTAAATTTGTGAGAGTTCAGTATTTCCTCCAGGCCTTGTGTTTAAATTTGTGACAGTTCAGTATTTCCTCCAGGCCCTGTGTTTAAAGTTGTGACAGTTCAGTATTTCCTCCAGGCCTTGTATTTAAATTGGTGACAGTTCAGTATTTCCTCCAGGCCCTGTGTTTAAAGTTGTGACAGTTCAGTATTTCCTCCAGGCCTTGTATTTAAATTTTTGACAGTTCAGTATTTCCTCCAGGCCCTGTGTTTAAATTTGTGACAGTTCAGTATTTCCTCCAGACCCTGTGTTTAAATTTGTGAGAGTTCAGTATTTCCTCCAGGCATTGTGTTTAAATTTGTGACAGTTCAGTATTTCCTCCAGGCCCTGTGTTTAAAGTTGTGACAGTTCAGTATTTCCTCCAGGCCCTGTGTTTAAATTTGTGAGAGTTCAGTATTTCCTCCAGGCCTTGTGTTTAAATTTGTGACAGTTCAGTATTCCCTCCAGGCCTTGTGTTTAAATTTGTGACAGTTCAGTATTTCCTCCAGGCCTTGTGTTTAAATTTGTGACAGTTCAGTATTTCCTCCAGGCCCTGTGTTTAAATTTGTGAGAGTTCAGTATTTCCTCCAGGCCTTGTGTTTAAATTTGTGAGAGTTCAGTATTTCCTCCAGGCCTTGTGTTTAAATTTGTGACAGTTCAGTATTTCCTCCAGGCCCTGTGTTTAAATTTGTGACAGTTCAGTATTTCCTCCAGGCCTTGTGTTTAAATTTGTGACAGCTCAGTATTTCCTCCAGGCCCTGTGTTTAAATTTGTGACAGTTCAGTATTTCCACCAGGCCTTGTGTTTAAATTTGTGACAGTTCAGTATTTCCCCCAGGCCTTGTGTTTAAATTTGTGACAGTTCAGTATTTCCTCCAGGCCCTGTGTTTAAATTTGTGAGAGTTCAGTATTTCCTCCAGGCCTTGTGTTTAAATTTGTAACAGTTCAGTATTTCCTCCAGACCCTGTGTTTAAATTTGTGACAGTTCTGTATTTCCTCCAGGCCTTGTGTTTAAATTTGTGACAGTTCAGTATTTCCTCCAGGCCTTGTGTTTAAATTTGTGACAGTTCAGTATTTCCTCCAGGCCCTGTGTTTAAATTTGTGACAGTTCAGTATTTCCTCCAGGCCCTGTGTTTAAATCTGTGAGAGTTCAGTATTTCCTCCAGGCCTTGTGTTTAAATTTGTGACAGTTCAGTATTTCCTCCAGACCCTGTGTTTAAATTTGTGACAGTTCAGTATTTCCTCCAGGCCCTGTGTTTAAATTTGTGAGAGTTCAGTATTTCCTCCAGGCCTTGTGTTTAAATTTGTGACAGTTCAGTATTTCCTCCAGGCCCTGTGTTTAAAGTTGTGACAGTTCAGTATTTCCTCCAGGCCCTGTGTTTAAATTTGTGACATTTCAGTATTTCCTCCAGGCCCTGTGTTTAAATTTGTGACATTTCAGTATTTCCTCCAGGCCCTGTGTTTAAATTTGTGACAGTTCAGTATTTCCTCCAAGCCTTGTGTTTAAATTTGTGACAGTTCAGTATTTCCTCCAGGCCTTGTGTTTAAATTTGTGACAGTTCAGTATTTCCTCCAGGCCTTGTGTTTAAATTTGTGACAGTTCAGTATTTCCTCCAACCTTGTGTTTAAAGTTGTGACAGTTCAGTATTTCCTCCAGGCCTTGTGTTTAAATTTGTGACAGTTCAGTATTTCCTCCAGACCCTGTGCTTAAATTTGTGACAGTTCAGTATTTCCTCCAGGCCTTGTGTTTAAATTTGTGACAGTTCAGTATTTCCTCCAGACCCTGTGTTTAAATTTGTGACAGTTCAGTATTTCCTCCAGGCCTTGTGTTTAAATTTGTGACAGTTCAGTATTCCCTCCAGGCCCTGTGTTTAAATTTGTGACAGTTCAGTATTTCCTCCAGGCCCTGTGTTTAAATTTGTGACAGTTCAGTATTTCCTCCAGGCCATGTGTTTAAAGTTGTGACAGTTCAGTATTTCCTCCAGGCCCTGTGTTTAAATTTGTGACAGTTCAGTATTTCCTCCAGGCCCTGTGTTTAAATTTGTGACAGTTCAGTATTTCCTCCAGGCCTTGTGTTTAAATTTGTGACAGTTCAGTATTTCATCCAGGCCTTGTGTTTAAATTTGTGACAGTTCAGTATTTCCTCCAGGCCTTGTGTTTAAAGTTGTGACAGTTCAGTATTTCCTCCAGGCCCTGTGTTTAAATTTGTGACAGTTCAGTATTTCCTCCAGGCCCTGTGTTTAAATTTGTGACAGTTCAGTATTTCGTCCAGGCCCTGTGTTTAAAGTTGTGACAGTTCAGTATTTCCTCCAGGCCCTGTGTTTAAATTTGTCACAGTTCAGTATTTCCTCCAGGCCCTGTGTTTAAATTTGTGACAGTTCAGTATTTCCTCCAGGCCTTGTGTTTAAATTTGTGACAGTTCAGTATTTCCTCCAGGCCCTGTGTTTAAATTTGTGACAGTTCAGTATTTCCTCCAGGCCCTGTGTTTAAATTTGTGACAGTTCAGTATTTCCTCCAGGCCCTGTGTTTAAATTTGTGACAGTTCAGTATTTCCTCCAGGCCTTGTGTTTAAAGTTGTGACAGTTCAGTATTTCCTGAAGACCCTGTGTTTAAGACAGTTCAGTATTTCCTCCAGGCCTTGTGTTTAAATTTGTGACAGTTCAGTATTTCCTCCAGGCCCTGTGTTTAAATTTGTGACAGTTCAGTATTTCCTCCAGGCCCTGTGTTTAAATTTGTGAGAGTTCAGTATTTCCTCCAGTCCTTGTGTTTAAATTTGTGACAGTTCAGTATTTCCTCCAGGCCTTGTGTTTAAATTTGTGAGAGTTCAGTATTTCCTCCAGTCCTTGTGTTTAAATTTGTGACAGTTCAGTATTTCCTCCAGGCCTTGTGTTTAAATTTGTGAGAGTTCAGTATTTCCTCCAGTCCTTGTGTTTAAATTTGTGACAGTTCAGTATTTCCTCCAGGCCCTGTGTTTAAATTTGTGACAGTTCAGTATTTCCTCCAGGCCTTGTGTTTAAATTTGTGAGAGTTCAGTATTTCCTCCAGTCCTTGTGTTTAAATTTGTGACAGTTCAGTATTTCCTCCAGGCCTTGTGTTTAAATTTGTGAGAGTTCAGTATTTCCTCCAGGCCCTGTGTTTAAATTTGTGACAGTTCAGTATTTCCTCCAGGCCTTGTGTTTAAATTTGTGACAGTTCAGTATTTCCTCCAGGCCCTGTGTTTAAATTTGTGACAGTTCAGTATTTCCTCCAGGCCTTGTGTTTAAATTTGTGAGAGTTCAGTATTTCCTCCAGTCCTTGTGTTTAAATTTGTGACAGTTCAGTATTTCCTCCAGTCCTTGTGTTTAAATTTGTGACAGTTCAGTATTTCCTCCAGGACCTGTGTTTAAAGTTGTGACAGTTCAGTATTTCCTCCAGGCCCTGTGTTTAAATTTGTGACAGTTCAGTATTCCCTCCAGGCCCTGTGTTTAAATTTGTGACAGTTCAGTATTCCCTCCAGGCCTTGTGTTTAAATTTGTGACAGTTCATTATTTCCTCCAGGCCCTGTGTTTAAATTTGTGACAGTTCAGTATTTCCTCCAGGCCTTGTGTTTAAATTTGTGAGAGTTCAGTATTTCCTCCAGTCCTTGTGTTTAAATTTGTGACAGTTCAGTATTTCCTCCAGGCCTTGTGTTTAAATTTGTGAGAGTTCAGTATTTCCTCCAGTCCTTGTGTTTAAATTTGTGACAGTTCAGTATTTCCTCCAGGACCTGTGTTTAAAGTTGTGACAGTTCAGTATTTCCTCCAGGCCCTGTGTTTAAATTTGTGACAGTTCAGTATTCCCTCCAGGCCCTGTGTTTAAATTTGTGACAGTTCAGTATTTCCTCTAGGCCCTGTGTTTAAATTTGTGACAGTTCAGTATTTCCTCCAGGCCCTGTGTTTAAATTTGTGACAGTTCAGTATTTCCTCCAGGCCTTGTGTTTAAAGTTGTGACAGTTCAGTATTTCCTGAAGACCCTGTGTTTAAGACAGTTCAGTATTTCCTCCAGGCCTTGTGTTTAAATTTGTGACAGTTCAGTATTTACTGCAGACCCTGTGTTTAAATTTGTGACAGTTCAGTATTTCCTTCAGGCCTTGTGTTTAAAGTTGTGACAGTTCAGTATTTCCTCCAGGCCTTGTGTTTAAAGGTGTGACAGTTCAGTATTTCCTCCAGGCCCTGTGTTTAAATTTGTGACAGTTCAGTATTTCCTCCAGGCCCTGTGTTTAAATTTGTGACAGTTCAGTATTTCCTCCAGACCCTGTGTTTAAATTTGTGACAGTTCAGTATTTCCTCCAGGCCTTGTGTTTAAATTTGTGACAGTTCAGTATTTCCTCCAGGCCTTGTGTTTAAATTTGTGACAGTTCAGTATTTACTCCAGGCCCTGTGTTTAAATTTGTGACAGTTCAGTATTTCCTCCAGGCCTTGTGTTTAAATTTGTGACAGTTCAGTATTTCCTCCAGGCCCTGTGTTTAAATTTGTGACAGTTCAGTATTTACTCCAGGCCCTGTGTTTAAATTTGTGACAGTTCAGTATTTCCTCCAGGCCTTGTGTTTAAAGGTGTGACAGTTCAGTATTTCCTCCAGGCCCTGTGTTTAAATTTGTGACAGTTCAGTATTTCCTCCAGGCCCTGTGTTTAAATTTGTGACAGTTCAGTATTTACTGCAGGCCCTGTGTTTAAATTTGTGACAGTTCAGTATTTCCTCCAGGCCTTGTGTTTAAATTTGTGACAGTTCAGTATTTCCTCCAGGCCTTGTGTTTAAATTTGTGACAGTTCAGTATTTACTCCAGGCCTTGTGTTTAAATTTGTGAGAGTTCAGTATTTACTGCAGGCCCTGTGTTTAAATTTGTGACAGTTCAGTATTTCCTCCAGGCCTTGTGTTTACATTTGTTTCAGTTCAGTATTTCCTCCAGGCCTTGTGTTTAAATTTGTGAGAGTTCAGTATTTACTGCAGGCCCTGTGTTTAAATTTGTGACAGTTCAGTATTTACTGCAGGCCCTGTGTTTAAATTTGTGACAGTTCAGTATTTCCTCCAGGCCCTGTGTTTAAATTTGTGAGAGTTCAGTATTTACTGCAGGCCCTGTGTTTAAATTTGTGACAGTTCAGTATTTCCTCCAGGCCCTGTGTTTAAATTTGTGACAGTTCAGTATTTCCTCCAGGCCCTGTGTTTAAATTTGTGACAGTTCAGTATTTCCTCCAGGCCTTGTGTTTAAATTTGTGACAGTTCAGTATTTCCTCCAGGCCTTGTGTTTAAATTTGTGACAGTTCAGTATTTACTCCAGGCCTTGTGTTTAAATTTGTGACAGTTCAGTATTTCCTCCAGGCCTTGTGTTTAAATTTGTGACAGTTCAGTATTTCATCCAGGCCTTGTGTTTAAATTTGTGACAGTTCAGTATTTCCTCCAGGCCTTGTGTTTAAAGTTGTGACAGTTCAGTATTTCCTCCAGGCCCTGTGTTTAAAGTTGTGACAGTTCAGTATTCCCTCCAGGCCCTGTGTTTAAATTTGTGACAGTTCAGTATTTCCTCCAGGCCTTGTGTTTAAATTTGTGACAGTTCAGTATTTCATCCAGGCCTTGTGTTTAAATTTGTGACAGTTCAGTATTTCCTCCAGGCCCTGTGTTTAAATTTGTGACAGTTCAGTATTTCCTCCAGGCCTTGTGTTTAAATTTGTGACAGTTCAGTATTTCATCCAGGCCTTGTGTTTAAATTTGTGACAGTTCAGTATTTACTCCAGGCCTTGTGTTTAAAGTTGTGACAGTTCAGTATTTCCTCCAGGCCCTGTGTTTAAATTTGTGACAGTTCAGTATTTCGTCCAGGCCCTGTGTTTAAAGTTGTGACAGTTCAGTATTTCCTCCAGGCCCTGTGTTTAAATTTGTCACAGTTCAGTATTTCCTCCAGGCCCTGTGTTTAAATTTGTGACAGTTCAGTATTTACTGCAGGCCTTGTGTTTAAATTTGTGACAGTTCAGTATTTCCTCCAGGCCCTGTGTTTAAATTTGTGACAGTTCAGTATTTCCTCCAGGCCTTGTGTTTAAATTTGTGACAGTTCAGTATTTCCTCCAGGCCCTGTGTTTAAATTTGTGACAGTTCAGTATTTCCTCCAGGCCCTGTGTTTAAATTTGTGACAGTTCAGTATTTCCTCCAGGCCCTGTGTTTAAATTTGTGACAGTTCAGTATTTCCTCCAGGCCTTGTGTTTAAAGTTGTGACAGTTCAGTATTTCCTGAAGACCCTGTGTTTAAGACAGTTCAGTATTTCCTCCAGGCCTTGTGTTTAAATTTGTGACAGTTCAGTATTTCCTCCAGGCCCTGTGTTTAAATTTGTGACAGTTCAGTATTTCCTCAAGGCCCTGTGTTTAAATTTGTGACAGTTCAGTATTTCCTCCAGGCCCTGTGTTTAAATTTGTGACAGTTCAGTATTTCCTCCAGGCCCTGTGTTTAAATTTGTGACAGTTCAGTATTTCCTCCAGGCCTTGTGTTTAAAGTTGTGACAGTTCAGTATTTCCTGAAGACCCTGTGTTTAAGACAGTTCAGTATTTCCTCCAGGCCTTGTGTTTAAAGTTGTGACAGTTCAGTATTTCCTCCAGGCCCTGTGTTTAAATTTGTGACAGTTCAGTATTCCCTCCAGGCCCTGTGTTTAAATTTGTGACAGTTCAGTATTTCCTCCAGGCCCTGTGTTTAAATTTGTGACAGTTCAGTATTTCCTCCAGGCCCTGTGTTTAAATTTGTGACAGTTCAGTATTTCCTCCAGGCCTTGTGTTTAAAGTTGTGACAGTTCAGTATTTCCTGAAGACCCTGTGTTTAAGACAGTTCAGTATTTCCTCCAGGCCTTGTGTTTAAAGTTGTGACAGTTCAGTATTTCCTCCAGGCCCTGTGTTTAAATTTGTGACAGTTCAGTATTTCCTCCAGGCCCTGTGTTTAAATTTGTGACAGTTCAGTATTTACTGCAGGCCTTGTGTTTAAATTTGTGACAGTTCAGTATTTCCTCCAGACCCTGTGTTTAAATTTGTGACAGTTCAGTATTTCCTCCAGGCCCTGTGTTTAAATTTGTGACAGTTCAGTATTTACTCCAGGCCCTGTGTTTAAATTTGTGACAGTTCAGTATTTCCTCCAGGCCTTGTGTTTAAATTTGTGACAGTTCAGTATTTCCTCCAGGCCCTGTGTTTAAATTTGTGACAGTTCAGTATTTCCTCCAGGCCTTGTGTTTAAATTTGTGACAGTTCAGTATTTACTCCAGGCCCTGTGTTTAAATTTGTGACAGTTCAGTATTTCCTCCAGGCCTTGTGTTTAAATTTGTGACAGTTCAGTATTTCCTCCAGGCCCTGTGTTTAAATTTGTGACAGTTCAGTATTCCCTCCAGACCCTGTGTTTAAATTTGTGACAGTTCAGTATTTCCTCCAGGCCCTGTGTTTAAATTTGTGACAGTTCAGTATTTACTCCAGGCCCTGTGTTTAAATTTGTGACAGTTCAGTATTTCCTCCAGGCCTTGTGTTTAAAGGTGTGACAGTTCAGTATTTCCTCCAGGCCCTGTGTTTAAATTTGTGACAGTTCAGTATTTCCTCCAGGCCCTGTGTTTAAATTTGTGACAGTTCAGTATTTACTGCAGGCCCTGTGTTTAAATTTGTGACAGTTCAGTATTTCCTCCAGGCCTTGTGTTTAAATTTGTGACAGTTCAGTATTTCCTCCAGGCCCTGTGTTTAAATTTGTGAGAGTTCAGTATTTACTGCAGGCCCTGTGTTTAAATTTGTGACAGTTCAGTATTTCCTCCAGGCCTTGTGTTTACATTTGTGACAGTTCAGTATTTCCTCCAGGCCCTGTGTTTAAATTTGTGACAGTTCAGTATTTCCTCCAGGCCCTGTGTTTAAATTTGTGACAGTTCAGTATTTACTGCAGGCCCTGTGTTTAAATTTGTGACAGTTCAGTATTTCCTCCAGGCCTTGTGTTTAAATTTGTGACAGTTCAGTATTTCCTCCAGGCCTTGTGTTTAAATTTGTGACAGTTCAGTATTTACTCCAGGCCTTGTGTTTAAATTTGTGACAGTTCAGTATTTCCTCCAGGCCTTGTGTTTAAATTTGTGACAGTTCAGTATTTACTCCAGGCCTTGTGTTTAAATTTGTGACAGTTCAGTATTTCCTCCAGGCCTCGTGTTTAAATTTGTGACAGTTCAGTATTTCCTCCAGGCCTTGTGTTTAAATTTGTGACAGTTCAGTATTTCCTCCAGGCCTTGTGTTTAAATTTGTGACAGTTCAGTATTTCCTCCAGGCCTTGTGTTTAAATTTGTGACAGTTCAGTATTTCCTCCAGGCCTCGTGTTTAAATTTGTGACAGTTCAGTATTTCCTCCAGGCCTCGTGTTTAAATTTGTGACAGTTCAGTATTTCCTCCAGGCCTTGTGTTTAAATTTGTGACAGTTCAGTATTTACTCCAGGCCTTGTGTTTAAATTTGTGACAGTTCAGTATTTACTCCAGGCCTTGTGTTTAAATTTGTGACAGTTCAGTATTTCCTCCAGGCCTTGTGTTTAAATTTGTGACAGTTCAGTATTTCCTCCAGCCCCTGTGTTTAAATTTATGACAGTTCAGTATTTCCTCCAGGCCTTGTGTTTAAATTTGTGACAGTTCAGTATTTCCTCCAGGCCTTGTGTTTAAATTTGTGACAGTTCAGTATTTCCTCCAGGCCTTGTGTTTAAATTTGTGACAGTTCAGTATTTACTCCAGGCCTTGTGTTTAAATTTGTGACAGTTCAGTATTTCCTCCAGGCCTTGTGTTTAAATTTGTGACAGTTCAGTATTTCCTCCAGGCCTTGTGTTTAAATTTGTGACAGTTCAGTATTTCCTCCAGGCCTCGTGTTTAAATTTGTGACAGTTCAGTATTTCCTCCAGGCCTCGTGTTTAAATTTGTGACAGTTCAGTATTTCCTCCAGGCCTTGTGTTTAAATTTGTGACAGTTCAGTATTTACTCCAGGCCTTGTGTTTAAATTTGTGACAGTTCAGTATTTACTCCAGGCCTTGTGTTTAAATTTGTGACAGTTCAGTATTTCCTCCAGGCCTTGTGTTTAAATTTGTGACAGTTCAGTATTTCCTCCAGCCCCTGTGTTTAAATTTATGACAGTTCAGTATTTCCTCCAGGCCTTGTGTTTAAATTTGTGACAGTTCAGTATTTCCTCCAGGCCTTGTGTTTAAATTTGTGACAGTTCAGTATTTCCTCCAGGCCTTGTGTTTAAATTTGTGACAGTTCAGTATTTACTCCAGGCCTTGTGTTTAAATTTGTGACAGTTCAGTATTTCCTCCAGGCCTTGTGTTTAAATTTGTGACAGTTCAGTATTTCCTCCAGCCCCTGTGTTTAAATTTATGACAGTTCAGTATTTCCTCCAGGCCTTGTGTTTAAATTTGTGACAGTTCAGTATTTCCTCCAGGCCTTGTGTTTAAATTTGTGACAGTTCAGTATTTACTCCAGGCCTTGTGTTTAAATTGGTGACAGTTCAGTATTTCCTCCAGGCCCTGTGTTTAAATTTGTGACAGTTCAGTATTTCCTCCAGGCCCTGTGTTTAAATTTGTGACAGTTCAGTATTTCCTCCAGCCCCTGTGTTTAAATTTGTGACAGTTCAGTATTTCCTCCAGGCCTTGTGTTTAAATTTGTGACAGTTCAGTATTTCCTCCAGGCCTTGTGTTTAAATTTGTGACAGTTCAATATTTCCTCCAGGCCCTGTGTTTAAATTTGTGACAGTTCAGTATTTCCTCCAGGCCCAGTGTTTAAATTTGTGACAGTTCAGTATTTCCTCCAGCCCCTGTGTTTAAATTTTTACAGTTCAGTATTTACTCCAGGCCTTGTGTTTAAATTTGTGACAGTTCAGTATTTCCTCCAGGCCTTGTGTTTAAATTTGTGACAGTTCAGTATTTCCTCTCGGCCCAGTGTTTAAATTTGTGACAGTTCAGTATTTCCTCCAGCCCCTGTGTTTAAATTTTTACAGTTCAGTATTTACTCCAGGCCTTGTGTTTAAATTTGTGACAGTTCAGTATTTACTCCAGGCCTTGTGTTTAAATTTGTGACAGTTCAGTATTTCCTCCAGGCCCTGTGTTTAAATTTGTGACAGTTCAGTATTTACTCCAGGCCCTGTGTTTAAATTTGTGACAGTTCAGTATTTTCTCCAGACCCTGTGTTTAAATGTGTGACAGTTCAGTATTTCCTCCAGGCCCTGTGTTTAAAGTTGTGACAGTTCAGTATTTCCTCCAGGCCCTGTGTTTAAAGTTGTGACAGTTCAGTATTTCCTCCAGGCCTTGTGTTTAAATGTGTGACAGTTCAGTATTTTCTCCAGACCTTGTGTTTAAATTTGTGACAGTTCAGTATTTCCTCCAGGCCCTGTGTTTAAATTTGTGACAGTTCAGTATTTCCTCCAGCCCCTGTGTTTAAATTTGTGACAGTTCAGTATTTCCTCCAGGCCTTGTCTTTAAATTTGTGACAGTTCAGTATTTCCTCCAGACCTTGTGTTTAAATTTGTGACAGTTCAGTATTTCCTCCAGACCTTGTGTTTAAATGTGTGACAGTTCAGTATTTTCTCCAGGCCTTGTGTTTAAATGTGTGACAGTTCAGTATTTCCTCCAGGCCTTGTGTTTAAATGTGTGACAGTTCAGTATTTTCTCCAGGCCTTGTGTTTAAATGTGTGACAGTTCAGTATTTCCTCCAGGCCTTGTGTTTAAATTTGTGACAGTTCAGTATTTCCTCCAGGCCTTGTGTTTAAATTTGTGACAGTTCAGTATTTCCTCCAGGCCTTGTGTTTAAATTTGTGACAGTTCAGTATTTCCTCCAGACCTTGTGTTTAAATTTGTGACAGTTCAGTATTTCCTCCAGACCTTGTGTTTAAATGTGTGACAGTTCAGTATTTTCTCCAGACCCTGTGTTTAAATTTGTGACAGTTCAGTATTTCCTCCAGACCCTGTGTTTAAATTTGTGACAGTTCAGTATTTCCTCCAGCCCCTGTGTTTAAATTTGTGACAGTTCAGTATTTCCTCCAGACCTTGTGTTTAAATTTGTGACAGTTCAGTATTTCCTCCAGGCCTTGTGTTTAAATTTGTGACAGTTCAGTATTTCCTCCAGGCCTTGTGTTTAAATTTTTACAGTTCAGTATTTACTCCAGGCCTTGTGTTTAAATTTGTGACAGTTCAGTATTTCCTCCAGGCCTTGTGTTTAAATTTGTGACAGTTCAGTATTTACTCCAGGCCCTGTGTTTAAATTTGTGACAGTTCAGTATTTCCTCCAGGCCCTGTGTTTAAATTTGTGACAGTTCAGTATTTCCTCCAGGCCTTGTGTTTAAATTTGTGACAGTTCAGTATTTACTCCAGGCCTTGTGTTTAAATTTTTACAGTTCAGTATTTACTCCAGGCCTTGTGTTTAAATTTGTGACAGTTCAGTATTTCCTCCAGGCCTTGTGTTTAAATTTGTGACAGTTCAGTATTTACTCCAGGCCCTGTGTTTAAATTTGTGACAGTTCAGTATTTCCTCCAGGCCCTGTGTTTAAATTTGTGACAGTTCAGTATTTCCTCCAGGCCTTGTGTTTAAATTTGTGACAGTTCAGTATTTACTCCAGGCCCTGTGTTTAAATTTGTGACAGTTCAGTATTTCCTCCAGGCCCTGTGTTTAAATTTGTGACAGTTCAGTATTTCCTCCAGGCCTTGTGTTTAAATTTGTGACAGTTCAGTATTTACTCCAGGCCCTGTGTTTAAATTTGTGACAGTTCAGTATTTCCTCCAGGCCCTGTGTTTAAATTTGTGACAGTTCAGTATTTCCTCCAGGCCTTGTGTTTAAATTTGTGACAGTTCAGTATTTCCTCCAGGCCTTGTGTTTAAATTTGTGACAGTTCAGTATTTCCTCCAGGCCCTGTGTTTAAATTTGTGACAGTTCAGCATTTACTCCAGGCCTTGTGTTTAAATGTGTGACAGTTCAGTATTTCCTCCAGGCCCTGTGCTTAAATTTCTGACAGTTCAGTATTTACTCCAGGCCTTGTGTTTAAATTTGTGACAGTTCAGTATTTCCTCCAGGCCTTGTGTTTAAATTTGTGACAGTTCAGTATTTCCTCCAGACCCTGTGTTTAAATTTGTGACAGTTCAGTATTTCCTCCAGGCCTTGTGTTTAAATTTGTGACAGTTCAGTATTTCCTCCAGGCCTTGTGTTTAAATTTGTGACAGTTCAGTATTTCCTCCAGGACCTGTGTTTAAATTTGTGACAGTTCAGTATTTCCTCCAGGCCCTGTGTTTAAATTTGTGACAGTTCAGTATTTCCTCCAGGCCTTGTGTTTAAATTTGTGACAGATCAGTATTTCCTCCAGGCCCTGTGTTTAAATTTGTGACAGATCAGTATTTCCTCCAGGCCCTGTGTTTAAATTTGTGACAGTTCAGTATTTCCTCCAGGCCCTGTGTTTAAATTTGTGACAGTTCAGTATTCCCTCCAGGCCCTGTGTTTAAATTTGTGACAGTTCAGTATTCCCTCCAGGCCCTGTGTTTAAATTAGTGACAGTTCAGTATTTCCTCCAGGCCCTGTGTTTAAATTTGTGACAGTTCAGTATTCCCTCCAGGCCTTGTGTTTAAATTTGTGACAGTTCAGTATTTACTCCAGGCCCTGTGTTTAAATTTGTGACAGTTCAGTATTTCCCTCCAGGCCCTGTGTTTAAATTTGTGACAGTTCAGTATTTCCTCCAGGCCCTGTGTTTAAATTTGTGACAGTTCAGTATTTCCTCCAGGCCTTGTGTTTAAATTTGTGACAGTTCAGTATTTACTCCAGGCCCTGTGTTTAAATTTGTGACAGTTCAGTATTTCCCTCCAGGCCTTGTGTTTAAATTTGTGAGAGTTCAGTATTTCCTCCAGGCCCTGTGTTTAAATTTGTGACAGTTCAGTATTTACTCCAGGCCCTGTGTTTAAATTTGTGACAGTTCAGTATTTCCTCCAGGCCTTGTGTTTAAATTTGTGACAGTTCAGTATTTCCTCCAGGCCCTGTGTTTAAATTTGTGACAGTTCAGTATTCCCTCCAGGCCTTGTGTTTAAATTTGTGACAGTTCAGTATTTCCTCCAGGCCTTGTGTTTAAATTTGTGACAGTTCAGTATTCCCTCCAGGCCTTGTGTTTAAATTTGTGACAGTTCAGTATTTCCTCCAGGCCTTGTGTTTAAATTTGTGACAGTTCAGTATTTCCTCCAGGCCTTGTGTTTAAATTTGTGACAGTTCAGTATTTACTCCAGGCCCTGTGTTTAAATTTGTGACAGTTCAGTATTTCCTCCAGGCCCTGTGTTTAAATTTGTGACAGTTCAGTATTCCCTCCAGGCCTTGTGTTTAAATTTGTGACAGTTCAGTATTTCCTCCAGGCCTTGTGTTTAAATTTGTGACAGTTCAGTATTTCCTCCAGGCCTTGTGTTTAAATTTGTGACAGTTCAGTATTTACTCCAGGCCCTGTGTTTAAATTTGTGACAGTTCAGTATTTCCTCCAGGCCTTGTGTTTAAATTTGTGACAGTTCAGTATTTCCTCCAGGCCTTGTGTTTAAATTTGTGACAGTTCAGTATTTCCTCCAGGCCTTGTGTTTAAATTTGTGACAGTTCAGTATTTCCTCCAGGCCCTGTGTTTAAATTTGTGACAGTTCAGTATTCCCTCCAGGCCTTGTGTTTAAATTTGTGACAGTTCAGTATTTCCTCCAGGCCTTGTGTTTAAATTTGTGACAGTTCAGTATTCCCTCCAGGCCTTGTGTTTAAATTTGTGACAGTTCAGTATTTCCTCCAGGCCTTGTGTTTAAATTTGTGACAGTTCAGTATTTCCTCCAGGCCTTGTGTTTAAATTTGTGACAGTTCAGTATTTACTCCAGGCCCTGTGTTTAAATTTGTGACAGTTCAGTATTTCCTCCAGGCCCTGTGTTTAAATTTGTGACAGTTCAGTATTCCCTCCAGGCCTTGTGTTTAAATTTGTGACAGTTCAGTATTTCCTCCAGGCCTTGTGTTTAAATTTGTGACAGTTCAGTATTTCCTCCAGGCCTTGTGTTTAAATTTGTGACAGTTCAGTATTTACTCCAGGCCCTGTGTTTAAATTTGTGACAGTTCAGTATTTCCTCCAGGCCTTGTGTTTAAATTTGTGACAGTTCAGTATTTCCTCCAGGCCTTGTGTTTAAATTTGTGACAGTTCAGTATTTCCTCCAGGCCTTGTGTTTAAATTTGTGACAGTTCAGTATTTACTCCAGGCCCTGTGTTTAAATTTGTGACAGTTCAGTATTCCCTCCAGGCCTTGTGTTTAAATTTGTGACAGTTCAGTATTTCCTCCAGGCCTTGTGTTTAAATTTGTGACAGTTCAGTATTTCCTCCAGGCCTTGTGTTTAAATTTGTGACAGATCAGTATTTCCTCCAGGCCTTGTGTTTAAATTTGTGACAGTTCAGTATTTCCTCCAGGCCTTGTGTTTAAATTTGTGACAGTTCAGTATTTACTCCAGGCCCTGTGTTTAAATTTGTGACAGTTCAGTATTCCCTCCAGGCCTTGTGTTTAAATTTGTGACAGTTCAGTATTTCCTCCAGGCCTTGTGTTTAAATTTGTGACAGTTCAGTATTTCCTCCAGGCCTTGTGTTTAAATTTGTGACAGTTCAGTATTTCCTCCAGGCCTTGTGTTTAAATTTGTGACAGTTCAGTATTTCCTCCAGGCCTTGTGTTTAAATTTGTGACAGTTCAGTATTCCCTCCAGGCCTTGTGTTTAAATTTGTGACAGTTCAGTATTTCCTCCAGGCCTTGTGTTTAAATTTGTGACAGTTCAGTATTTCCTCCAGGCCTTGTGTTTAAATTTGTGACAGATCAGTATTTCCTCCAGGCCCTGTGTTTAAATTTGTGACAGTTCAGTATTCCCTCCAGGCCCTGTGTTTAAATTTGTGACAGTTCAGTATTCCCTCCAGGCCCTGTGTTTAAATTAGTGACAGTTCAGTATTTCCTCCAGGCACTGTGTTTAAATTTGTGACAGTTCAGTATTCCCTCCAGGCCTTGTGTTTAAATTTGTGACAGTTCAGTATTTACTCCAGGCCCTGTGTTTAAATTTGTGACAGTTCAGTATTTCCCTCCAGGCCCTGTGTTTAAATTTGTGACAGTTCAGTATTTCCTCCAGGCCCTGTGTTTAAATTTGTGACAGTTCAGTATTTACTCCAGGCCCTGTGTTTAAATTTGTGACAGTTCAGTATTTCCCTCCAGGCCGTGTGTTTAAATTTGTGACAGTTCAGTATTCCCTCCAGGCCTTGTGTTTAAATTTGTGAGAGTTCAGTATTTCCTCCAGGCCCTGTGTTTAAATTTGTGACAGTTCAGTATTTACTCCAGGCCCTGTGTTTAAATTTGTGACAGTTCAGTATTTCCTCCAGGCCTTGTGTTTAAATTTGTGACAGTTCAGTATTTCCTCCAGGCCCTGTGTTTAAATTTGTGACAGTTCAGTATTCCCTCCAGGCCTTGTGTTTAAATTTGTGACAGTTCAGTATTTCCTCCAGGCCTTGTGTTTAAATTTGTGACAGTTCAGTATTCCCTCCAGGCCTTGTGTTTAAATTTGTGACAGTTCAGTATTTCCTCCAGGCCTTGTGTTTAAATTTGTGACAGTTCAGTATTTCCTCCAGGCCTTGTGTTTAAATTTGTGACAGTTCAGTATTTACTCCAGGCCCTGTGTTTAAATTTGTGACAGTTCAGTATTTCCTCCAGGCCCTGTGTTTAAATTTGTGACAGTTCAGTATTCCCTCCAGGCCTTGTGTTTAAATTTGTGACAGTTCAGTATTTCCTCCAGGCCTTGTGTTTAAATTTGTGACAGTTCAGTATTTCCTCCAGGCCTTGTGTTTAAATTTGTGACAGTTCAGTATTTCCTCCAGGCCTTGTGTTTAAATTTGTGACAGTTCAGTATTTCCTCCGGGCCTTGTGTTTAAATTTGTGACAGTTCAGTATTTACTCCAGGCCCTGTGTTTAAATTTGTGACAGTTCAGTATTCCCTCCAGGCCTTGTGTTTAAATTTGTGACAGTTCAGTATTTCCTCCAGGCCTTGTGTTTAAATTTGTGACAGTTCAGTATTTCCTCCAGGCCTTGTGTTTAAATTTGTGACAGATCAGTATTTCCTCCAGGCCTTGTGTTTAAATTTGTGACAGTTCAGTATTTACTCCAGGCCCTGTGTTTAAATTTGTGACAGTTCAGTATTCCCTCCAGGCCTTGTGTTTAAATTTGTGACAGTTCAGTATTTCCTCCAGGCCTTGTGTTTAAATTTGTGACAGTTCAGTATTTCCTCCAGGCCTTGTGTTTAAATTTGTGACAGTTCAGTATTTCCTCCAGGCCTTGAGTTTAAATTTGTGACAGTTCAGTATTTCCTCCAGGCCTTGTGTTTAAATTTGTGACAGTTCAGTATTTCCTCCAGGCCTTGTGTTTAAATTTGTGACAGTTCAGTATTTCCTCCAGGCCTTGTGTTTAAATTTGTGACAGTTCAGTATTTACTCCAGGCCCTGTGTTTAAATTTGTGACAGTTCAGTATTCCCTCCAGGCCTTGTGTTTAAATTTGTGACAGTTCAGTATTTCCTCCAGGCCTTGTGTTTAAATTTGTGACAGTTCAGTATTTCCTCCAGGCCTTGTGTTTAAATTTGTGAGAGTTCAGTATTTCCTCCAGGCCTTGTGTTTAAATTTGTGACAGATCAGTATTTCCTCCAGGCCTTGTGTTTAAATTTGTGACAGTTCAGTATTTCCTCCAGGCCTTGTGTTTAAATTTGTGACAGTTCAGTATTTACTCCAGGCACTGTGTTTAAATTTGTGACAGTTCAGTATTCCCTCCAGGCCTTGTGTTTAAATTTGTGACAGTTCAGTATTTCCTCCAGGCCTTGTGTTTAAATTTGTGACAGTTCAGTATTTCCTCCAGGCCTTGTGTTTAAATTTGTGACAGTTCAGTATTTCCTCCAGGCCTTGTGTTTAAATTTGTGACAGTTCAGTATTTCCTCCAGGCCTTGTGTTTAAATTTGTGACAGTTCAGTATTCCCTCCAGGCCTTGTGTTTAAATTTGTGACAGTTCAGTATTTCCTCCAGGCCTTGTGTTTAAATTTGTGACAGTTCAGTATTTCCTCCAGGCCTTGTGTTTAAATTTGTGACAGATCAGTATTTCCTCCAGGCCCTGTGTTTAAATTTGTGACAGATCAGTATTTCCTCCAGGCCCTGTGTTTAAATTTGTGACAGTTCAGTATTTCCTCCAGGCCCTGTGTTTAAATTTGTGACAGATCAGTATTTCCTCCAGGCCCTGTGTTTAAATTTGTGACAGATCAGTATTTCCTCCAGGCCCTGTGTTTAAATTTGTGACAGTTCAGTATTTCCTCCAGGCCCTGTGTTTAAATTTGTGACAGTTCAGTATTCCCTCCAGGCCCTGTGTTTAAATTTGTGACAGTTCAGTATTCCCTCCAGGCCTTGTGTTTAAATTAGTGACAGTTCAGTATTTCCTCCAGGCCCTGTGTTTAAATTTGTGACAGTTCAGTATTCCCTCCAGGCCTTGTGTTTAAATTTGTGACAGTTCAGTATTTACTCCAGGCCCTGTGTTTAAATTTGTGACAGTTCAGTATTTCCTCCAGACCTTGTGTTTAAATTTGTGACAGTTCAGTATTTCCTCCAGGCCCTGTGTTTAAATTTGTGACAGTTCAGTATTTACTCCAGGCCCTGTGTTTAAATTTGTGACAGTTCAGTATTTCCCTCCAGGCCGTGTGTTTAAATTTGTGACAGTTCAGTATTCCCTCCAGGCCTTGTGTTTAAATTTGTGAGAGTTCAGTATTTCCTCCAGGCCCTGTGTTTAAATTTGTGACAGTTCAGTATTTACTCCAGGCCCTGTGTTTAAATTTGTGACAGTTCAGTATTTCCTCCAGGCCTTGTGTTTAAATTTGTGACAGTTCAGTATTTCCTCCAGGCACTGTGTTTAAATTTGTGACAGTTCAGTATTCCCTCCAGGCCTTGTGTTTAAATTTGTGACAGTTCAGTATTCCCTCCAGGCCTTGTGTTTAAATTTGTGACAGTTCAGTCTTTCCTCCAGGCCTTGTGTTTAAATTTGTGACAGTTCAGTATTTCCTCCAGGCACTGTGTTTAAATTTGTGACAGTTCAGTATTCCCTCCAGGCCTTGTGTTTAAATTTGTGACAGTTCAGTCTTTCCTCCAGGCCTTGTGTTTAAATTTGTGACAGTTCAGTATTTCCTCCAGGCCTTGTGTTTAAATTTGTGACAGTTCAGTATTCCCTCCAGGCCTTGTGTTTAAATTTGTGACAGTTCAGTATTTCCTCCAGGCCTTGTGTTTAAATTTGTGACAGTTCAGTATTTCCTCCAGGCCTTGTGTTTAAATTTGTGACAGTTCAGTATTTACTCCAGGCCCTGTGTTTAAATTTGTGACAGTTCAGTATTTCCTCCAGGCCCTGTGTTTAAATTTGTGACAGTTCAGTATTTCCTCCAGGCCTTGTGTTTAAATTTGTGACAGTTCAGTATTTACTCCAGGCCCTGTGTTTAAATTTGTGACAGTTCAGTATTTCCTCCAGGCCTTGTGTTTAAATTTGTGACAGTTCAGTATTTCCTCCAGGCCTTGTGTTTAAATTTGTGACAGTTCAGTATTTCCTCCAGGCCTTGTGTTTAAATTTGTGACAGTTCAGTATTTCCTCCGGGCCTTGTGTTTAAATTTGTGACAGTTCAGTATTTACTCCAGGCCCTGTGTTTAAATTTGTGACAGTTCAGTATTCCCTCCAGGCCTTGTGTTTAAATTTGTGACAGTTCAGTATTTCCTCCAGGCCTTGTGTTTAAATTTGTGACAGTTCAGTATTTCCTCCAGGCCTTGTGTTTAAATTTGTGACAGATCAGTATTTCCTCCAGGCCTTGTGTTTAAATTTGTGACAGTTCAGTATTTCCTCCAGGCCTTGTGTTTAAATTTGTGACAGTTCAGTATTTACTCCAGGCCCTGTGTTTAAATTTGTGACAGTTCAGTATTCCCTCCAGGCCTTGTGTTTAAATTTGTGACAGTTCAGTATTTCCTCCAGGCCTTGTGTTTAAATTTGTGACAGTTCAGTATTTCCTCCAGGCCTTGTGTTTAAATTTGTGACAGTTCAGTATTCCCTCCAGGCCTTGTGTTTAAATTTGTGACAGTTCAGTATTTCCTCCAGGCCTTGTGTTTAAATTTGTGACAGTTCAGTATTTTCTCCAGGCCCTGTGTTTAAATTTGTGACAGTTCAGTATTTCCTCCAGTCCCTGTGTTTAAATTTGTGACAGTTCAGTATTTCCTCCAGGCCCTGTGTTTAAATTTGTGACAGTTCAGTATTTACTCCAGGCCCTGTGTTTAAATTTGTGACAGTTCAGTATTTCCTCCAGGCCTTGTGTTTAAATTTGTGACAGTTCAGTATTTCCTCCAGGCCTTGTGTTTAAATTTGTGACAGTTCAGTATTTCCTCCAGGCCTTGTGTTTAAATTTGTGACAGTTCAGTATTTACTCCAGGCCTTGTGTTTAAATTTGTGACAGTTCAGTATTTCCTCCAGGCCTTGTGTTTAAATTTGTGACAGTTCAGTATTTACTCCAGGCCCTGTGTTTAAATTTGTGACAGTTCAGTATTTCCTCCAGGCATTGTGTTTAAATTTGTGACAGTTCAGTATTTCCTCCAGGCCCTGTGTTTAAATTTGTGACCGTTCAGTAATTCCTCCAGGCCCTGTGTTTAAATTTGTGACAGTTCAGTATTTACTCCAGGCTTTGTGTTTAAATTTGTGACAGTTCAGTATTTACTCCAGGCCTTGTGTTTAAATTTGTGACAGTTCAGTATTTCCTCCAGGCCATGTGTTTAAATTTGTGACTGTTCAGTATTTCCTCCAGGCCTTGTGTTTAAATTTGTGACAGTTCAGTATTTCCTCCAGGCATTGTGTTTAAATTTGTGACAGTTCAGTATTTCCTCCAGGCCTTGTGTTTAAATTTGTGACAGTTCAGTATTTCCTCCAGGCCCTGTGTTTAAATTTGTGACAGTTCAGTATTTACTCCAGGCCCTGTGTTTAAATTTGTGACAGTTCAGTATTTCCTCCAGGCCTTGTGTTTAAATTTGTGACAGTTCAGTATTTCCTCCAGGCCTTGTCTTTAAATTTGTGACAGTTCAGTATTTACTCCAGGCCCTGTGTTTAAATTTGTGACAGTTCAGTATTTCCTCCAGGCCTTGTGTTTAAATTTGTGACAGTTCAGTATTTACTCCAGGCCCTGTGTTTAAATTTGTGACAGTTCAGTATTTCCTCCAGGCCTTGTGTTTAAATTTGTGACAGTTCAGTATTTACTCCAGGCCCTGTGTTTAAATTTGTGACAGTTCAGTATTTCCTCCAGGCCTTGTGTTTAAATTTGTGACAGTTCAGTATTTCCCTCCAGGCCTTGTGTTTAAATTTGTGACAGTTCAGTCTTTCCTCCAGGCACTGTGTTTAAATTTGTGACAGTTCAGTATTTACTCCAGGCCCTGTGTTTAAATTTGTGACAGTTCAGTATTTCCTCCAGGCCTTGTGTTTAAATTTGTGACAGTTCAGTATTTCCCTCCAGGCCTTGTGTTTAAATTTGTGACAGATCAGTATTTCCTCCAGGCCCTGTGTTTAAATTTGTGACAGTTCAGTATTTACTCCAGGCCCTGTGTTTAAATTTGTGACAGTTCAGTATTTCCCTCCAGGCCCTGTGTTTAAATTTGTGACAGTTCAGTATTTCCTCCAGGCCCTGTGTTTAAATTTGTGACAGTTCAGTATTTACTCCAGGCCCTGTGTTTAAATTTGTGACAGTTCAGTATTTCCTCCAGGCCCTGTGTTTAAATTTGTGACAGTTCAGTATTTCCTCCAGGCCTTGTGTTTAAATTTGTGACAGTTCAGTATTTCCTCCAGGCCCTGTGTTTAAATTTGTGACAGTTCAGTATTTACTCCAGGCCTTGTGTTTAAATTTGTGACAGTTCAGTATTTCCTCCAGGCCCTGTGTTTAAATTTGTGACAGTTCAGTATTTCCTCCAGGCCCTGTGTTTAAATTTGTGACAGTTCAATATTTCCCTCCAGGCCCTGTGTTTAAATTTGTGAGAGTTCAGTATTCCCTCCAGGCCCTGTGTTTAAATTTGTGACAGTTCAGTATTTACTCCAGGCCTTGTGTTTAAATTTGTGAGAGTTCAGTATTTCCTCCAGGCCCTGTGTTTAAATTTGTGACAGTTCAGTATTTACTCCAGGCCCTGTGTTTAAATTTGTGACAGTTCAGTATTTCCTCCAGGCCTTGTGTTTAAATTTGTGACAGTTCAGTATTTCCTCCAGGCCCTGTGTTTAAATTTGTGACAGTTCAGTATTTACTGCAGGCCCTGTGTTTAAATTTGTGACAGTTCAGTATTTCCTCCAGGCCTTGTGTTTAAATTTGTTACAGTTCAGTATTTTCTCCAGGCCTTGTGTTTAAATTTGTGACAGTTCAGTATTCCCTCCAGGCCTTGTGTTTAAATTTGTGACAGTTCAGTATTTCCTCCAGGCCCTGTGTTTAAATTTGTGACAGTTCAGTATTTACTCCAGGCCCTGTGTTTAAATTTGTGACAGTTCAGTATTTCCTCCAGGCCTTGTGTTTAAATTTGTGACAGTTCAGTATTTCCTCCAGGCCTTGTGTTTAAATTTGTGACAGTTCAGTATTTCCTCCAGGCCTTGTGTTTAAATTTGTGACAGTTCAGTATTTCCTCCAGGCCTTGTGTTTAAATTTGTGACAGTTCAGTATTTACTCCAGGCCTTGTGTTTAAATTTGTGACAGTTCAGTATTCCCTCCAGGCCTTGTGTTTAAATTTGTGACAGTTCAGTATTTCCTCCAGGCCTTGTGTTTAAATTTGTGACAGTTCAGTATTTCCTCCAGGCCCTGTGTTTAAATTTGTGACAGTTCAGTATTTACTCCAGGCCCTGTGTTTAAATTTGTGACAGTTCAGTATTTCCTCCAGGCCTTGTGTTTAAATTTGTGACAGTTCAGTATTTCCTCCAGGCCTTGTCTTTAAATTTGTGACAGTTCAGTATTTACTCCAGGCCCTGTGTTTAAATTTGTGACAGTTCAGTATTTCCTCCAGGCCTTGTGTTTAAATTTGTGACAGTTCAGTATTTACTCCAGGCCCTGTGTTTAAATTTGTGACAGTTCAGTATTTCCTCCAGGCCTTGTGTTTAAATTTGTGACAGTTCAGTATTTACTCCAGGCCCTGTGTTTAAATTTGTGACAGTTCAGTATTTCCTCCAGGCCTTGTGTTTAAATTTGTGACAGTTCAGTATTTCCCTCCAGGCCTTGTGTTTAAATTTGTGACAGTTCAGTCTTTCCTCCAGGCACTGTGTTTAAATTTGTGACAGTTCAGTATTTACTCCAGGCCCTGTGTTTAAATTTGTGACAGTTCAGTATTTCCTCCAGGCCTTGTGTTTAAATTTGTGACAGTTCAGTATTTCCCTCCAGGCCTTGTGTTTAAATTTGTGACAGATCAGTATTTCCTCCAGGCCCTGTGTTTAAATTTGTGACAGTTCAGTATTTACTCCAGGCCCTGTGTTTAAATTTGTGACAGTTCAGTATTTCCCTCCAGGCCCTGTGTTTAAATTTGTGACAGTTCAGTATTTCCTCCAGGCCCTGTGTTTAAATTTGTGACAGTTCAGTATTTACTCCAGGCCCTGTGTTTAAATTTGTGACAGTTCAGTATTTCCTCCAGGCCCTGTGTTTAAATTTGTGACAGTTCAGTATTTCCTCCAGGCCTTGTGTTTAAATTTGTGACAGTTCAGTATTTCCTCCAGGCCCTGTGTTTAAATTTGTGACAGTTCAGTATTTACTCCAGGCCTTGTGTTTAAATTTGTGACAGTTCAGTATTTCCTCCAGGCCCTGTGTTTAAATTTGTGACAGTTCAGTATTTCCTCCAGGCCCTGTGTTTAAATTTGTGACAGTTCAATATTTCCCTCCAGGCCCTGTGTTTAAATTTGTGAGAGTTCAGTATTCCCTCCAGGCCCTGTGTTTAAATTTGTGACAGTTCAGTATTTACTCCAGGCCTTGTGTTTAAATTTGTGAGAGTTCAGTATTTCCTCCAGGCCCTGTGTTTAAATTTGTGACAGTTCAGTATTTACTCCAGGCCCTGTGTTTAAATTTGTGACAGTTCAGTATTTCCTCCAGGCCTTGTGTTTAAATTTGTGACAGTTCAGTATTTCCTCCAGGCCCTGTGTTTAAATTTGTGACAGTTCAGTATTTACTGCAGGCCCTGTGTTTAAATTTGTGACAGTTCAGTATTTCCTCCAGGCCTTGTGTTTAAATTTGTTACAGTTCAGTATTTTCTCCAGGCCTTGTGTTTAAATTTGTGACAGTTCAGTATTCCCTCCAGGCCTTGTGTTTAAATTTGTGACAGTTCAGTATTTCCTCCAGGCCCTGTGTTTAAATTTGTGACAGTTCAGTATTTACTCCAGGCCCTGTGTTTAAATTTGTGACAGTTCAGTATTTCCTCCAGGCCTTGTGTTTAAATTTGTGACAGTTCAGTATTTCCTCCAGGCCTTGTGTTTAAATTTGTGACAGTTCAGTATTTCCTCCAGGCCTTGTGTTTAAATTTGTGACAGTTCAGTATTTCCTCCAGGCCTTGTGTTTAAATTTGTGACAGTTCAGTATTTACTCCAGGCCTTGTGTTTAAATTTGTGACAGTTCAGTATTCCCTCCAGGCCTTGTGTTTAAATTTGTGACAGTTCAGTATTTCCTCCAGGCCTTGTGTTTAAATTTGTGACAGTTCAGTATTTCCTCCAGGCCTTGTGTTTAAATTTGTGACAGTTCAGTATTTCCTCCAGGCCCTGTGTTTAAAGTTGTGACAGTTCAGTATTTCCTCCAGGCCTTGTGTTTAAATTTGTGACAGTTCAGTATTTCCTCCAGGCCTTGTGTTTAAATTTGTGACAGTTCAGTATTTCCTCCAGACTCTGTGTTTAAATTTGTGACAGTTCAGTATTTCCTCCAGGCCCTGTGTTTAAAGTTGTGACAGTTCAGTATTTCCTCCAGTCCCTGTGTTTAAATTTGTGACAGTTCAGTATTTACTCCAGGCCCTGTGTTTAAATTTGTGACAGTTCAGTATTTCCTCCAGGCCTTGTGTTTAAATTTGTTACAGTTCAGTATTCCCTCCAGGCCTTGTGTTTAAATTTGTGACAGTTCAGTATTTCCTCCAGGCCTTGTGTTTAAATTTGTGACAGTTCAGTATTTCCTCCAGGTCTTGTGTTTAAATTTGTGACAGTTCAGTATTTCCTCCAGGCCTTGTGTTTAAATTTGTGACAGTTCAGTATTTCCTCCAGGCCTTGTGTTTAAATTTGTGACAGTTCAGTATTTACTCCAGGCCCTGTGTTTAAATTTGTGACAGTTCAGTATTTCCCTCCAGGCCCTGTGTTTAAATTTGTGACAGTTCAGTATTTCCTCCAGGCCCTGTGTTTAAATTTGTGACAGTTCAGTATTTCCTCCAGGCCTTGTGTTTAAATTTGTGACAGTTCAGTATTTCCTCCAGGCCCTGTGTTTAAATTTGTGACAGTTCAGTATTTCCTCCAGGCCATGTGTTTAAATTTGTGACAGTTCAGTATTTACTCCAGGCCCTGTGTTTAAATTTGTGACAGTTCAGTATTTCCTCCAGGCCCTGTGTTTAAATTTGTGACAGTTCAGTATTTACTCCAGGCCTTGTGTTTAAATATGTGACAGTTCAGTATTTCCTCCAGGCCTTGTGTTTAAATTTGTGACAGTTCAGTATTTCCTCCAGGCCTTGTGTTTAAATTTGTGACAGTTCAGTATTTCCTCCAGGCCTTGTGTTTAAATTTGTGACAGTTCAGTATTTCCTCCAGGCCTTGTGTTTAAATTTGTGACAGTTCAGTATTTCCTCCAGGCCCTGTGTTTAAATTTGTGACAGTTCAGTATTTCGCTCCAGGCCTTGTGTTTAAATTTGTGACAGATCAGTATTTCCTCCAGGCCCTGTGTTTAAATTTGTGACAGTTCAGTATTTACTCCAGGCCCTGTGTTTAAATTTGTGACAGTTCAGTATTTCCCTCCAGGCCCTGTGTTTAAATTTGTGACAGTTCAGTATTTCCTTCAGGCCCTGTGTTTAAATTTGTGACAGTTCAGTATTTACTCCAAGCCCTGTGTTTAAATTTGTGACAGTTCAGTATTTCCCTCCAGGCCTTGTGTTTAAATTTGTGACAGTTCAGTATTCCCTCCAGGCCTTGTGTTTAAATTTGTGAGAGTTCAGTATTTCCTCCAGGCCCTGTGTTTAAATTTGTGACAGTTCAGTATTTACTCCAGGCCCTGTGTTTAAATTTGTGACAGTTCAGTATTTCCTCCAGGCCTTGTGTTTAAATTTGTGACAGTTCAGTATTTCCTCCAGGCCTTGTGTTTAAATTTGTGACAGTTCAGTATTTCCTCCAGGCCCTGTGTTTAAATTTGTGACAGTTCAGTATTTACTCCAGGCCCTGTGTTTAAATTTGTGACAGTTCAGTATTTCCTCCAGGCCTTGTGTTTAAATTTGTGACAGTTCAGTATTTCCTCCAGACCCTGTGTTTAAATTTGTGACAGTTCAGTATTTACTCCAGGCCTTGTGTTTAAATTTGTGACAGTTCAGTATTTCATCCAGGCCTTGTGTTTAAATTTGTGACAGTTCAGTATTTCATCCAGGCCTTGTGTTTAAATTTGTGACAGTTCAGTATTTACTCCAGGCCTTGTGTTTAAATTTGTGACAGTTCAGTATTTCATCCAGGCCTTGTGTTGAAATTTGTGACAGTTCAGTATTTCATCCAGGCCTTGTGTTTAAATTTGTGACAGTTCAGTATTTCCTCCAGGCCTTGTGTTTAAATTTGTGACAGTTCAGTATTTCATCCAGGCCTTGTGTTTAAATTTGTGACAGTTCAGTATTTCATCCAGGCCTTGTGTTTAAATTTGTGACAGTTCAGTATTTCCTCCAGACCTTGTGTTTAAATTTGTGACACTTCAGTATTTCCTCCAGGCCTTGTGTTTAAATTTGTGACAGTTCAGTATTTCCTCCAGGTCCTGTGTTTAAATTTGTGAGAGTTCAGTATTTCCTCCAGGCCCTGTGTTTAAATTTGTGACAGTTCAGTATTTCATCCAGGCCTTGTGTTTAAATTTGTGACAGTTCAGTATTTCATCCAGGCCTTGTGTTTAAATTTGTGACAGTTCAGTATTTACTCCAGGCCCTGTGTTTAAATTTGTGACAGTTCAGTATTTCCTCCAGGCCCTGTGTTTAAATTTGTGACAGTTCAGTATTTCCTCCAGGCCTTGTGTTTAAATTTGTGACAGTTCAGTATTTCCTCCAGACCCTGTGTTTAAATTTGTGACAGTTCAGTATTTACTCCAGGCCCTGTGTTTAAATTTGTGACAGTTCAGTATTTCCTCCAGGCCTTGTGTTTAAATTTGTGACAGTTCAGTATTTCCTCCAGACACTGTGTTTAAATTTGTGACAGTTCAGTATTTACTCCAGGCCTTGTGTTTAAATTTGTGACAGTTCAGTATTTCATCCAGGCCTTGTGTTTAAATTTGTGACAGTTCAGTATTTCATCCAGGCCTTGTGTTTAAATTTGTGACAGTTCAGTATTTACTCCAGGCCTTGTGTTTAAATTTGTGACAGTTCAGTATTTCATCCAGGCCTTGTGTTTAAATTTGTGACAGTTCAGTATTTCATCCAGGCCTTGTGTTTAAATTTGTGACAGTTCAGTATTTCCTCCAGGCCTTGTGTTTAAATTTGTGACAGTTCAGTATTTCATCCAGGCCTTGTGTTTAAATTTGTGACAGTTCAGTATTTCATCCAGGCCTTGTGTTTAAATTTGTGACAGTTCAGTATTTCCTCCAGACCTTGTGTTTAAATTTGTGACAGTTCAGTATTTCCTCCAGGCCTTGTGTTTAAATTTGTGACAGTTCAGTATTTCCTCCAGGCCCTGTGTTTAAATTTGTGAGAGTTCAGTATTTCCTCCAGGCCCTGTGTTTAAATTTGTGACAGTTCAGTATTTCATCCAGGCCTTGTGTTTAAATTTGTGACAGTTCAGTATTTCCTCCAGGCCTTGTGTTTAAATTTGTGACAGTTCAGTATTTACTCCAGGCCTTGTGTTTAAATTTGTGACAGTTCAGTATTTAAACCAGGCCTTGTGTTTAAATTTGTGACAGTTCAGTATTTCCTCCAGGCCTTGTGTTTAAATTTGTGACAGTTCAGTATTTCCTCCAGGCCTTGTGTTTAAATTTGTGACAGTTCAGTATTTACTCCAGGCCCTGTGTTTAAATTTGTGACAGTTCAGTATTTCCTCCAGGCCCTGTGTTTAAATTTGTGACAGTTCAATATTTCCTCCAGGCCTTGTGTTTAAATTTGTGACAGTTCAGTATTTCCTCCAGGCCTTGTGTTTAAATTTGTGACAGTTCAGTATTTACTCCAGGCCCTGTGTTTAAATTTGTGACAGTTCAGTATTTCCTCCAGGCCTTGTGTTTAAATTTGTGACAGTTCAGTATTTACTCCAGGCCCTGTGTTTAAATTTGTGACAGTTCAGTATTTCCTCCAGGCCTTGTGTTTAAATTTGTGACAGTTCAGTATTTCCCTCCAGGCCTTGTGTTTAAATTTGTGACAGTTCAGTATTTCCTCCAGGCCCTGTGTTTAAATTTGTGACAGTTCAGTATTTCCCTCCAGGCCTTGTGTTTAAATTTGTGACAGTTCAGTATTTCCCTCCAGGCCTTGTGTTTAAATTTGTGACAGATCAGTATTTCCTCCAGGCCCTGTGTTTAAATTTGTGACAGTTCAGTATTTCCTCCAGGCCTTGTGTTTAAATTTGTGACAGATCAGTATTTCCTCCAGGCCCTGTGTTTAAATTTGTGACAGTTCAGTATTTCCTCCAGGCCTTGTGTTTAAATTTGTGACAGTTCAGTATTTCCTCCAGGCCTTGTGTTTAAATTTGTGACAGTTCAGTATTTCCTCCAGGCCCTGTGTTTAAATTTGTGACAGTTCAGTATTTCCTCCAGGCCCTGTGTTTAAATTTGTGACAGTTCAGTATTTCCTCCAGGCCCTGTGTTTAAATTTGTGACAGTTCAGTATTTCCTCCAGGCCCTGTGTTTAAATTTGTGACAGTTCAGTATTTCCTCCAGGCCTTGTGTTTAAATTTGTGACAGTTCAGTATTTCCCCCAGGCCCTGTGTTTAAATTTGTGACAGTTCAGTCTTTTCTCCAGACCCTGTGTTTAAATTTGTGACAGTTCAGTCTTTCCTCCAGGCCTTGTGTTTAAATTTGTGACAGTTCAGTATTTCCTCCAGGCCTTGTGTTTAAATTTGTGACAGTTCAGTATTTCCCCCAGGCCCTGTGTTTAAATTTGTGACAGTTCAGTATTTCCCCCAGGCCCTGTGTTTAAATTTGTGACAGTTCAGTATTTCCTCCAGGCCTTGTGTTTAAATTTGTGACAGTTCAGTATTTCCCCCAGGCCCTGTGTTTAAATTTGTGACAGTGCAGTCTTTCCTCCAGGCCTTGTGTTTAAATTTGTGACAGTTCAGTATTTCCTCCAGGCCTTGTGTTTAAATTTGTGACAGTTCAGTATTTCCCCCAGGCCCTGTGTTTAAATTTGTGACAGTTCAGTATTTCCTCCAGGCCTTGTGTTTAAATTTGTGACAGTTCAGTATTTCCCCCAGGCCCTGTGTTTAAATTTGTGACAGTTCAGTATTTCCTCCAGGCCTTGTGTTTAAATTTGTGACAGTTCAGTATTTCCCCCAGGCCCTGTGTTTAAATTTGTGACAGTTCAGTATTTCCTCCAGGCCTTGTGTTTAAATTTGTGACAGTTCAGTCTTTCCTCCAGGCCTTGTGTTTAAATTTGTGACAGTTCAGTATTTCCTCCAGGCCTTGTGTTTAAATTTGTGACAGTTCAGTATTTCCTCCAGACCTTGTGTTTAAAGTTGTGACAGTTCAGTATTTCCTCCAGGCCTTGTGTTTAAATTTGTGAGAGTTCAGTATTTCCTCCAGGCCTTGTGTTTAAATTTGTGACAGTTCAGTATTTCCTCCAGGCCTTGTGTTTAAATTTGTGACAGTTCAGTCTTTCCTCCAGGCCTTGTGTTTAAATTTGTGACAGTTCAGTATTTCCTCCAGGCCTTGTGTTTAAATTTGTGACAGTTCAGTATTTCCTCCAGGCCTTGTGTTTAAAGTTGTGACAGTTCAGTATTTCCTCCAGGCCCTGTGTTTAAATTTGTGACAGTTCAGTCTTTCCTCCAGGCCCTGTGTTTAAATTTGTGACAGTTCAGTATTTCCTCCAGGCCTTGTGTTTAAATTTGTGACAGTTCAGTATTTCCTCCAGGCCTTGTGTTTAAATTTGTGACAGTTCAGTATTTCCTCCAGGCCCTGTGTTTAAGTTTGTGACAGTTCAGTATTTCCTCCAGGCCTTGTGTTTAAATTTGTGACAGTTCAGTATTTCCTCCAGACCCTTGTGTTTAAATTTGTGACAGTTCAGTATTTCCTCCAGGCCTTGTGTTTAAATTTGTGACAGTTCAGTATTTCCTCCAGACCCTTGTGTTTAAATTTGTGACAGTTCAGTATTTCCTCCAGGCCTTGTGTTTAAATTTGTGACAGTTCAGTATTTCCTCCAGGCCTTGTGTTTACATTTGTGACAGTTCAGTATTTCCTCCAGGCCTTGTGTTTAAATTTGTGACAGTTCAGTATTTCCTCCAGGCCTTGTGTTTAAATTTGTGACAGCTCAGTATTTCCTCCAGGCCTTGTGTTTAAATTTGTGACAGTTCAGTATTTCCTCCAGGCCTTGTGTTTACATTTGTGACAGTTCAGTATTTCCTCCAGGCCTTGTGTTTAAATTTGTGACAGTTCAGTATTTCCTCCAGGCCTTGTGTTTAAATTTGTGACAGCTCAGTATTTCCTCCAGGCGCTGTGTTTAAAGTTGTGACAGTTCTGTCTTTTCTGCAGGCCCTGTGGTTCAGGTTGTGACAGTTCTGTCTTTCCTCCGGGCCCTGTGCTAAAATTTGTGACAGTTCAGTCTTTTCTCCAGGCCCTGTGGTTCAGGTTGTGACATTTCTGTCTTTCCTCCAGGCCTTGTGTTTAAATTTGTGACAGTTCAGTCTTTTCTCCAGGCCCTGTGGTTAAGGTTGTGACAGTTCTGTCTTTCCTCCAGGCCTTGTGTTTAAATTTGTGACAGTTCAGTGTTTCCACCATGCCTTATGTTTAAATTTGTGACAGCTCAGTATTTCCCCCTGGACCTGTGTTTAAATTTGTGACAGTTCAGTATTTCCCACAGGCCCTGTGTTTAAAGCTGTGACAGTTCAGTATTTCCCCCTGGCCCTGTCATTAAAATTTGTGACAGTTCAGTATTTCCACCAGGACCTGTGTTTACAGTTGTGACAGCTCACTATTTCCGCCAGGACCTGTGTTTACAGTTGTGACAGCTCACTATTTCTGCAGGACCTGTGTTTACAGTTGTGACAGCTCAGTGTTTCCTCCAGGACCTGTCGTAATGTTGTGACAGTGCCGTATTTCCCCCAAGGCCTGCGTTTATAGTTATGGCAGATCAGTATTTCCTCCAGGCCCTGTGTTCAAAGTTGTGACAGCTCAGTATTTCACCCAGGACCTGTGTTTACACTTGTGACAGTTCAGTATTTCCTCCAGGCCCTGTGTTTAAAATTGTGAAAGTTCAGTATTTCCTCCAGGCCCTGTGTTGAAAGTTGTGGCAGCTCAGTATTTCCCCCAGGGCCTGTGTTTAAAGTTGTGACAGCTCAGTATTTCCCCCAGGGCCTGTGTTTAAAATTGTGGCAGCTCAGTATTTCCCCCAGGGCCTGTGTTTACAGTTGTCACAGCTCAGTATTTCCTCCAGGACCTGTCTTTAAAGTTGTTACAATTCAGTGTTTCCCCCAGGCCCCGTGTTTATCAATCTGACAGATCAGGATTTCCCCCAGGGCCTGTGTTTAAAATTCTGTGAATTCAGGATTTCCCCCAAGCCCGGTGTTTAATATTGTGACAGTTCTGAAGTGGCTCAGTGTCAATTTTTTGTGTTTTTTTTTAAAGTTGATTCAAGTGACATGTGTGTCACTGGCAAGGCCAACATCTATTACCCATCCCTAATCGCCCTTTGAGAGGGTGGTGGTGAGCCATGTTCTTGTACCACTGCACTCCATGGCGGGTTGGTACAGCCACAGTGCTGTTAGGAAGGGTGTTCAAAAATGTTGACACCGTGACAGTGAAGGAAGTGCAATATAGATCCAAGTGAGGATGGTGTGTGACTTCAGTTGTTGTGTGTGGCCATATTTTTCAGATTTTGATCTTTTTGATATATTTTTAGCACGGTTTGATGTAAAATCTCTCCTAAAATCTGCCTGTCTCTCCCTCCATCTTTCTGCACATCGCTCCCTCCCTCTCTTTCTTTGTCTCTCTGAGACCAAGATCGCATACGTCTAATGAATTACTCTCTTAATATATCCTATCGCCTTCAAAGATCACTGGTCATGATCCGCCAGGTCCCTCTGTACCTGCACACGCTTGAGAAATATGACATAGTGCAATCAAACAAAGTCAACATGGTTTCATGAAAGGGAAATCTCCTTTTAATCTTCTCTGCTGTAAGGAGAACAAGCCCAGCTTCTCCAGTCTATCAGTGTAACTGTAATAATCTCATCAGGAACCGTTCTAGTAAATCTCTTCTGTACATTCACCAAATCATCCATGTACTTCCGAAAGTGTGGTCCCAGAATTAGACACAATACGTCAGCTGGGGACAGACTATTATTTTAGAAAGGTTTCACATCACTTCCTTTTTCAAACAGAAATGCATTGGCAGTGATATTATTAAAGTCCTTAGGAAGACGGAGAAGGCCATTCGGCCCCTCAAACCTGTCCCGCCATTCACTCAGGTCTTGGCTGATTTGCTCCTGATCCACATTGAGCTGTCTCGGCTCCGTAAACATTAATAACCTTTCCTAACAAATCTCTACCGACAATCAGGAATTAATGTCACTGCCTGTTAATACTGGGGAATTCCTTCCCTAAACCTCTCCGCCTCTCGACCTCTAATACTTGCTTAAAGATGTTCCTTAAAACTAACCTCTTTGACCGAGCTTTTAATCTCAACTTATGTGGGTTTGGTTTCAGATTTTGCCTTTTAATGGACCCTGTGCAGCACCTTTGGGACTATTTATTTCTTGCCTTCTCCATCATCCGGTCTCGCTCTCTCTCTTTCTCCCCCTCACCCACCCCCCTCTCTCTTTCTCCCCCTTACCCTGTATCTCCCTCTCTCTCCTCCTCACCTCTAAGACAAGTATATCCTTCCTTCAGTACCGAGACCAGGACTGCACACAGTACTCCAGGTGTGGGCTCACCAAACCCTGTACCATTACAGCAAGACTTCCTCACTCTTGTACTCTAACCTCCTTGCAATAAAGGACAACACTCCATTTGCTGCACCTGCATGTTAACTTTCTGTGATTTGTGTACAAGGATACCCAAATCCCTCTTAGGACCAACATTTAATAGTTTCTCAACATTTTTTTTTAGAACATTACAGCGCAGTACAGGCCCTTCGGCCCTCGATGTTGCGCCGACCTGTGAAACCATCTGACCAACACTATTCCATTTTCATCCATATGTCTATCCAATGACCACTTAAATGCCCTTAAAGTTGGCGAGTCTACTACTGTTGCAGGCAGGTCGTTCCACGCCCCTACTACTCTCTGCGTAAAGAAACTACCTCTGACATCTGTCCTATATCTTTCACCCCTCAACTTAAAGCTATGTCCCCTCGTGTTTGCCATCATCATCCGAGGAAAAAGACTCTCACTATCCACCCTATCTAACCCTCTGATTATCTTGTATGTCTCTATTAAGTCACCTCTCCTCCTCCTTCTCTCGAACGAAAACAACCCCAACTCCCTCAGCCTTTCCTCGTAAGACCTTCCCTCCATACCAGGCAACATCCTAGTAAATCTCCTTTGCACCCTTTCCAAAGCTTCCACATCCTTCCTCTAATGCGTTGACCAGAACTGCACGCAATACTCCTGGTGCGGTCTCACCAGAGTCTTGTACAGCTGCAGCATGACCTCGTGGCTCCGAAACTCGATCCCCCTACTAATAAAAGCGAACACACCATATGCCTTCTTAACAGCCCTATTAACTTGGGGAGCAACCTTCAGGGATTTATGCACCTGGACACCAAGATCTCTCTGTTCATCTACACTACCAAGAATCTTCCCATTAGCCCAGTATTCTGCATTCCTGTTACTCCTTCCAAAGTGAATCACCTCACACTTTTCCGCATTAAACTGCATTTGCCATCTCTCAGCCCAGCTCTGCAGCCTATCTATGTCCCTCTGTACCCTACAACATCCTTCGGCACTATCCACAACTCCACCGACCTTCGTGTCATCCGCAAATTTACTAACCCACCCTTCTACACCCTCATCCAGGTCATTTATAAAAATGACAAACAGCAGTGGCCCCAAAACAGATCCTTGCGGTACACCACTAGTAACTAAACTCCAGGATGAACATTTGCCATCAATCACCACCCTCTGTCTTCTTTCAGCTAGCCAATTTCTGATCCAAAGCTCTAAATCACCTTCAACCCCATACTTCCGTATTTTCTGCAATAGCCTACCGTGGGGAACCTTATCAAACGCCTTACTGAAATCCATATACACCACATCCACGGCTTTACCCTCATCCACCTGTTTGGTCACCTTCTCGAAAAACTCAATAAGGTTTGTGAGGCACGACCTACCTTTCACAAAACCGTGCTGACTATCGCAAATGAAGTTATTTTTTTCAAGATGATTATAAATCCTGTCTCTTCTAACCTTTTCCAACATTTTACCCACAACCGAAGTAAGGCTCACAGGTCTATAATTACCAGGGCTGTCTCTACTCCCCTTCTTGAACAAGGGGACAACATTTGCTATCCTCCAGTCCTCCGGCACTACTCCTGTCGACAATGACAACATAAAGATCAACAACAACGGCTCTGCAATCTCCTCCCTGGCTTCCCAGAGAATCCTAGGATAAATCCCATCTGGCCCAGGGGACTTATCTATTTTCACTCTTTCCAAAATTGCTAACACCTCCTCCTTGTGAATCTCAATCCCATCTAGCCTAGTAGTCTGTATCTCAGTAATCTCCTCGGCAACATTTTCTTTTTCTGCTGTAAATACTGACGAAAAATATTCATTTAACGCTTCCCCTATCTCCTCCGATTCCGCACACAACTTCCCACTACTATCCTTGATTGGATTCACTCAGCAGGACTGGCAACATCTGTGGAAAGAGAAGCAGAGTTAACATTTCGGGTCAGTGACCCTTCTTCGGAAATGACAAATGTTAGAAAAGTCACAGATTATAAACAAGTGAGGTGGGGGTTGGGCAAGAGATAACAAAGGAGAAGGTGCAGATTGGACCAGGCCACATAGCTGACCAAAAGGTCACGGAGCAAAGGCAAACAATATGTTAATGGTGTGTTGAAAGACAAAGCATTAGTACAGATTAGGTGTGAATATACTGAATATAGAACATCAGCAAGTGCAAACCTGAAGAAAAACAACCTGAAAAAAACAGTGGGTAAGCAAACTGAACAAACTAAGATGAAATGAAATAAATGCAAAAAAAGATTGTAAAAAATGTAAAAAGGAATGCAAACAAAAGGAAGAAAAAATAACTAAAAATGACTAAAAATGAAAGTAAAGTGGGGGGCTGTCATGCTCTGAAATTATTGAACTCAATGTTCAGTCCGGCAGGCTGTAGTGTGCCTAATCGGTAGATGAGATGCTGTTCCTCGAGCTTGCGTTGATGTTCACTGGAACACTGCAGCAATCCCAGGACAGAGATGTGAGCATGAGAGCAGGGGGGAGTGTTGAAATGGCAAGCAACCGGAAGCTCAGGGTTCTGCTTGCGGACTGAGCGGAGATGTTCCGCAAAGCGGTCACCCAGTCTGCGCTTGGTCTCCCCAATGTAGAGGAGACCACACTGTGAGCAGCGAATACAGTATACTACATTGAAAGAAGTACAAGTAAATCGCTGCTTCACCTGAAAGGAGTGTTTGGGGCCTGGGATAGTGAGGAGAGAGGAGGTAAATGGGCAGGTATTACACCTCCTGTGATTGCAAGGGAAGGTGCCCTGGGACGGGGACGAGGTGGTGGGGGTAATGGAGGAGTGGACCAGGGTGTCACGGAGGGAACGATCCCTTCGGAATGCTGACAGGGGAAGGGAGGGGAAGATGTGACTGGTAGTGGCATCACGCTGGAGGTGGCGAAAATGGCGGAGGATGATCCTTTGGATATGGAGGCAGGTGGGATGAAAAGTGAGGACAAGGGGAACCCTGTCACGGTTCTGGGAGGGAGGGGAAGGGGTGAGGGTAGAGGTGCGGGGAATGGGTTGGACACGGTTGAGGGCCCTGTCAACCACAGTGGGGGGAAATCCTCGGTTGAGGAAAAAGGAGGTCATATCAGAAGCACCGTCATGGAAGGTAGCATCATCAGAGCAGATGCGTCGGAGACGGAGAAACTGGGAGAATGGAATGGAGTCCTTACAGGAGGTAGGGTGTGAAGAAGTGTAGTCGAGGTAGCTGTGGGAGTCAGTGGGCTTATAATGGATATTGGTAGACAGGCTATCCCCAGAGATGGAGACAGAGAAGTCGAGGAAGGGAAGGGAAGTGTCAGAGATGGACCATGTAAAGGTGAGAGAAGGGTGGAAATTGGAAGCAAAGTTGATAAAGTTTTCTAGTTCGGGGCGGGAGCAGGAAACGGCACCGATACAGTCATTAATGTACTGGAAAAAGAGTTGGGGGAGGGGGCCTGAGTAGGACTGGAACAAAGAATGCTCGACATATCCCACAAAAAGACAGGCATAACTAGGACCCATGCGGGTACCCATAGCGACACCTTTTACTTGAAGGAAATGCGTGGAGTTGAAGGAGAAGTTGTTCAATGTGAGAACAAGTTCAGCCAGGCGGAGGAGGGTGTTGGTGGATGGGGACTGGTTGGGCCTCTGTTCCAGGAAGAAGCGGAGAGCTCTCAAACCATCCTGGTGGGGGATGGAGGTGTAGAGCGATTGGACGTCCATAGTGAAGAGGAGGCGGTTGGGACCAGGAAACTGGAAATTGTCAAAATGACGTAGGGCGTCAGAAGAGTCACGGATGTAGGTGGGAAGAGACTGGACCAGCGGAGAAAAGAGAGAGTCTAGATAGGAAGAAATAAGTTCAGTTGGGCAGGAGCAGGCTGACACAATGGGTCTGCCGGGACAGTCCCGTTTGTGGATTTTGGGAAGGAGGTAGAAGCGGGCTGTCCGGGGTAGTGGGACTATGAGGTTGGAAGCTGTAGAGGGAAGATCTCCAGAGGAGATGAGGTCATTGACAGTCCTTTGGACGGTGGCTTGATGTTCGGTGGTGGGGTCATGGTCCAGAGGGAGGTAGGAAGAGGTGACTGTGAGTTGGCGTTGAGCTTCTGCAAGGTAGAGGTCGGTACGCCATTCAACAACAGCACCACCCTTGTCTGCAGGTTTGATGACCATGTCGGGGTTAGACCTGAGAGAACGGAGTGCCTCAAGTTCAGAGGGGGACAGGTTAGAGTGAGTGAGGGGGACAGAGAAATTGAGACGACCAGTGTCTCGCCGACAGTTTTCAATGAAGAGATCAAGAGCGGGTAAGAGGCCAGGGGGAGGGGTCCAGGTAGAGGGAGAATGCTGGAGGTGGGTGAATGGGTCTGCTGGTCGGGGGGAGGACTCCTGGTCGAAGAAGTGAGCCCGGAGGCGGAGGCGACGGAAGAAGAGCTCAACGTCATGCCGAGCGCGAAATTCATTGAGGTGGGGGCGTAAGGGGATAAAACTGAGTCCTTTGCTGAGTACAGAACGCTCAGCATCAGAGAGGGGGAGGTCAGAGGGTATAGTGAATACACGGCAAGGGGTCAGATCAGAAGGGGTGGGGTCAGAGGGAAGTGAAGCGGAAGGAGGATCTGGAGGGGCATTAGTCCCCATCAGCTGCTGGAGCTTGCGTTCCTTAACACCTGAAAGGAAGAAAAAAAGTTTTTTGTTAATGCGTCGGATGAGACGTAAGATGAGATGAAACTGCAGAGTAGAACAGATTTGAGATAAGGTGAGACGGTGCTGCTGGAGAGAGAGGTCCAGTGTGTGCATGTGGCGGCGCATAGCACTGAGTGTGGATCTCAGGATGCGGCGAGAGTAGCAGTCCGAGGAACGTTGTATTTCTCGGAGATACCTGTGATCCTGGGTGGTTTCAAAGCATGATGGTGAAACTGCAGTTGGAATCCACGTGGAATCAGTCGGAGCCGGAGACAGTCACTGAGGAAGGAGATGTGGCTGTGAAAACGAGTTTTGGTAGATACCTTATCAAACACCAGGAGGGAAATAGAAAGCAATGAAGGTGAACAAGGTAAAAGAGACAAACGAAAATCCCGTCGGAGAGAAGAGCAGAACTTCTTCAAGGTAGGCATTCCTGGAAGAGAAGTGGCAGTGAATTAAACACTAAAATAAAAGCAAAATACTGCGGATGCTGGAAATCGGAAACAAAAACAAGAAATGCTGGATTCACTCAGCAGGTCTGGCAGCATCTGTGGAAAGAGAAGCAGAGTTAACGTTTCGGGTCAGTGACCCTTCTTCGGAACTGACAAATATTAGAAAAGTCACAGATTATAAACAAGTGAGGTGGGGGTTGGGCAAGAGATAACAAAGGAGAAGGTGCAGATTGGACCAGGCCACATAGCTGACCAAAAGGTCACGGAGCAAAGACAAACAATATGTTAATGGTGTGTGACTTTTCTAATATTTGTCAGTTCCGAAGAAGGGTCACTGACCCGAAACGTTAACTCTGCTTCTCTTTCCACAGATGCTGCCAGACCTGCTGAGTGAATCCAGCATTTCTTGTTTTTGTTTCAGATTTCCAGCATCGCAGTATTTTGCTTTTATTATCCTTGATTGGCCCTGTTCTAACTCTTATCATTCGTGTATTCCTGATATACCTATAGAAAGCCTTAGGGTTTTCTTTTATCCTATCCGCCAATGACTTCTCGTGTCCTCTCCTTGCTCTTCTTAGCCCTCCCTTTAGATCCTTCCTGGCTAGCTTATAACTCTCAAGCGCCCTAACTGAGCCTTCACGTCTCATCCTAACATAAGCCGCCCTCTTCCTCTTGACAAGCACTTCAACTTCTTGAGTAAACCGCGGCTCCCTCGCTCGACAACTTCCTCCCTGCCTGACAGGTACATACTTATCGAGGACACGCATTAGCTGCTCCTTGAATAAGCTCCACATTTCGATTGTTCCCATCCCCTGCAGTTTCCTTCCCCATCCTACACATCCTAAATCTGGCCTAATCGCGTCATAATTTCCTTTCCCCCAGCTATAATTCTTGCCCTGCGGTATATACCTGTCCCTGCCCATCGCTAAGGTAAACCTAACCGAATTGTGATCACTATCGCCAAAGTGCTCACCTACATCTAAATCTAACACCTGGCCGGGTTCATTACCCAGTACCAAATCCAATGTGGCATCGCCCCTGGTTGGCCTGTCTACATACTGTGTCAGAAAACCCTCCTGCACACACTGGACAAAAACAGACCCATCTAAAATACTCGAACTATAGTATTTCCAGTCAATATTTGGAAAGTTAAAGTCCCCCATAACCACTGGTCTGTTACTCTCGCTCCTGTCGAGAATCATCTTTGCTATCATTTCCTCTACATCTCTGGAACTATTCGGAGGTCTATAGAAAACTCCCAACAGGGTGACCTCTCCTCTCCTGTTTCTAACCTCCGCCCATACTACCTCAGTAGACGAGTCCTCAAACGTCCTTTCTGCCGCTGTAATACTTTCCTTGATTAACAATGCCACACTCCCCCCACTCTTTTACCCTCTTCTCTGTTCTTACTGAAACATCTAAATCCCGGAACCTGCAACATCCATTCCTGCCCCTGCTCTACCCATGTCTCTGAAATGGCCACAACATCAGGATCCCAGGTACCAACCCATGCTGCAAGCTCACCCACCTTATTCTGGATGCTACTGGCGTTGAAGTAGACACACTTTAAACCAAGTCCTTGCTTGCCAGTGCCCTCTTGCGTCCCTGTAACCTTATCCCATACCTCACTACTCTCAACAGCCTGTACACTGGAACTACAATTTAGGTTCCCATGCCCCTGCTGATTTAGTTTAAACCACCCCGAAGGGTTTTCTGACACAGTATGTAGACAGGCCAACCAGGGGCGATGCCACATTGGATTTGGTATTGGGTAAAGAACCCGGCCAGGTGTTAGATTTAGATGTAGGTGAGCACTTTGGTGATAGTGATCACAATTCGGTTAGGTTTACCTTAGCGATGGGCAGGGACAGGTATATACCGCAGGACAAGAATTATAGCTGGGGGAAAGGAAATTATGATGCGATTAGGCCAGATTTAGGATGCGTAGGATGGGGAAGGAAACTGCAGGGGATGGGAACAATCAAAATGTGGAGCTTATTCAAGGAGCAGCTACTGTGTGTCCTTGATAAGTATGTACCTGTGAGGCAGGGAGGAAGATGTCAAGCGAGGGAGCCGTGGTTTACTAAAGAAGTTGAAGTGTTTGTCAAGAGGAAGAAGAAGGCTTATGTTAGGATGAGAGGTGAAGGCTCAGTTAGGGCGCTTGAGAGCTACAAGCTAGCCAGGAAGGATCTAAAGGGAGAGCTAAGAAGAGCAAGGAGAGGACACGAGAAGTCATTGGTGGATAGGATCAGGGAAAACCCTAAGGCTTTCTATAGGTATATCAGGAATAAAAGAATGACTAGAGTTAGATTAGGGCCAATCAAGGATAGTAGTGGGAAGTTGTGTGTGGAATCAGAGGAGATAGGGGAAGTGTTAAATGAATATTTTGCGTCAGTATTTACAGTAGAGAAAGAAAATGTTGTTGAGGAGAATACTGAGATTCAGGCTATTAGGCTAGATGGGATTGAGGTTCACAAGGAGGAGGTGTTATCAATTTTGGAAAGTGTGAAAATGGATAAGTCCCCTGTGCCAGATGGGATTTATCCTAGGATTCTCTGGGAAGCTAGGGAGGAGAATGCAGAGCCTTTGTCCCTGATCTTTATGTCGTCATTGTCGACAGGAATAGTGCCGGAAGACTGGAGGATAGCAAATGTTGTCCCCTTGTTCAAGAAGGGGAGTAGAGACAGCCCTGGTAATTATAGACCTGTGAGCCTTACTTCGGTTGTGGGTAAAATGTTGGAAAAGGTTATAAGAGACAGGATTTATAATCATCTTGAAAAGAATAAGTTCATTAGAGATAGTCAGCACGGTTTTGTGAAGGGTAGGTCGTGCCTCACAAACCTTCTTGGGTTTTTCGAGAAGGTGACCAAACAGGTGGATGAGGGTAAAGCAGTGGATGTGGTGTATATGGATTTCAGAAAGGCGTTTGATAAGGTTCCCCACGGTAGGCTATTGCAGAAAATACGGAAGTATGGGGTTGAAGGTGATTTAGAGCTTTGGATCAGAAATTGGCTAGCTGAAAGAAGACAGAGGGTGGTGGTTGATGGCAAATGTTCATCCTGGAGTTTAGTTACTAGTGGTGTACCGCAAGGATCTGTTTTGGGGCCACTGCTGTTTGTCATTTTTATAAATGACCTGGAAGAGGGTGTAGAAGGGTGGGTTAGTAAATTTGCAGATAACACTAAGGTCGGTGGAGTTGTGGATAGTGCTGAAGGATGTTGTAGGGTACAGAGGGACATAGATAGGCTGCAGAGCTGGGCTGAGAGATGGCAAATGGAGTTTAATGCGGAAAAGTGTGAGGTGATTCACTTTGGAAGGAGTAACAGGAATGCAGAGTACTGGGCTAATGGGAAGATTCTTGGTAGTGTAGATGAACAGAGAGATCTTGGTGTCCAGGTACATAAATCCCTGAAGGTTGCTACCCAGGTTAATAGGGCTGTTGAGAAGGCATATGGTGTGTTAGCTTTTATTAGTAGGGGGATCGAGTTTCGGAGCCACGAGGTCATGCTGCAGCTGTACAAAACTCTGGTGAGACCGCACCTTGAGTATTGCGTGCAGTTCTGGTCACCACATTATAGGAAGGATGTGGAAGCTATGGAAAGACTGCAGAGGAGATTTACTAGGATGTTGCCTGGTATGGAGGGAAGGTCTTACGAGGAAAGGCTGAGGGACTTGAGGTTGTTTTCGTTGGAGAGAAGGAGGAGGAGAGGTGACTTAATAGAGACATATAAGATAATCAGAGGGTTAGATAGGGTGGATAGTGAGAGTCTTTTTCCTCGGATGATGATGGCAAACACGAGGGGACATAGCTTTAAGTTGAGGGGTGATAGATATAGGACAGATGTGAGAGGTAGTTTCTTTACTCAGAGAGTAGTAAGGGCGTGGAACGCCCTGCCTGCAGCAGTAGTAGATTCGCCAACTTTAAGGGCATTTAAGTGGTCATTGGATAGACATATGGATGAAAATGGAATAGTGTAGGTCAGATGGTTTCACAGGTCAGCGCAACATCGAGGGCCGAAGGGCCTGTACTGCGCTGTAATGTTCTAATTCTAATTCTAAGAGCAATAACAAATCTCCCCCCAGGATATTGGTACCCCTCTGGTTCAGAGGGAACATTTGAAAAATGTTCTGTGTTTCTATTCTTCCTGCGAAAGTGAAGAACCTCACATCTCTCCACATGATATTCCAGCTGCCACTTTCTTGCCCACTCGCTTAACCCGTCCATCTGCCAATGCAGTATCTTTGTGCCCTCCTCACAGCTTTCAGTACCACCTAACTTTGTATCATCAGCCCATATAAACCCAACATCGGCCGTGTTTGAGAGAGGAACCTTTGTCCTGACAAGTATTAGGAAACAACTGGTTGATATTTTGTGCAGGATATTTCTGCATATTTATTGGAGTTGTTAAGATGGAAGATCTTTAATAAGAGATTAGAGTGTGTCCTTTTGTGTCCTCTCCCACCCTCACATCCAGAATTGGAAACACAAACACACAGAGACACATAGACAGCCAAGTAAACACAGATAGACTAACACGTCCAGATAAAAACACACACGCGCACACACACACACACACACACACACACACACACACACACACACACACACACACACACACACACACACACACACACACACACACACACACACACACACACACATAGAAATCCACACCCAGGCACATCCACTCCCACTGATCGAGAGAGAGAAAAACCCACACAGAGACACATATATTCACATTGACCAACTTAGACAGATAAACACACATACTGCCTTCTGTTTAAATACTGTTTTTACAAACATCATAATCTCTCTTTTCTCCTTTTATATTTCACTCTCGGGTTTTAAATTTATTGTCAATCTGATTTCTCAGGGACCAGGAGAATTTTGGCTTTCCTTTTCTTGCCTTTGGGGTCAGGGGTTATTGGTGAATCCCAGTGTCCGTCCAGTCTGTTTACCCCTGACCCAGCGCTGTGTCCCCGAGGGGGGTGGAGGGAGTAGGGAGAGTGTCAGTCCCAACCTCTTAAAGGGACCCCGCACTGCCAGAAATGCTCCTTCGGTTTAGATCTTCGAAGGAATCAGTAGGAAATTGAACAAGGATGGGAACAAAATGACACTGAATCTTCCAATATTAATTTATTCAGTGATGTTAATAAACAGCAAATTATCTGCCAACCCCAAATTCACACAAATACAATTGTGAATTCGGATTAATAATTTTAAAGGAGAACCTGTTGTTAATTACTTGCATTTCATTTGCTAAAAAATGACCAAGACCTTGTTTATTTCAGGATGTAATATTAATAAAAAACTTAGGAAGACAGGAGGAGGCCGTTCGGCCCCTCGAGGACGTCCAATCCCCAGGAGACATTTTATTCCTCACCCTCTCCCTTACTATGTGTGTGTGTCTCTCTCTCTCAACCCGTCTCTCTCTCTCTCTTTCCCTCACCCCGTCTATCTCTCTCTCTCTCTCTTTCCCTCACCCCATCTATCTCTCTCTCTCTCTTTCCCTCACCCCGTCTATCTCTCTCTCTCTCTTTCCCTCACCCTGTCTATCTCTCTCTTTCTCTCTTTCCCTCACCCCGTCTATCTCTCTCTCTCTCTCTTTCCCTCACCCCGTCTATCTCTCTCTCTCTCTCTTTCCCTCACCCTGTCTATCTCTCTCTCTCTCTTTCCCTCACCCCGTCTATCTCTCTCTCTTTCCCTCACCCTGTCTATCTCTCTCTCTTTCCCTCACCCCATCTATCTCTCTCTCTCTCTCTTTCCCTCACCCCGTCTATCTCTCTCTCTCTTTCCCTCATCCCGTCTATCTCTCTCTCAGAAGACGACTAAAAAATCAAATAGGATTGCAGAAAGTACGGAAGTATGGGGTTGAAGGTGATTTAAAGCTTTGGATCAGAAATTGGCTAGCTGAAAGAAGACAGAGGGTGGTGGTTGATGGCAAATGTTCATCCTGGAGTTTAGTTACTAGTGGTGTACCGCAAGGATCTGTTTTGGGGCCACTGCTGTTTGTCATTTTTATAAATGACCTGGAAGAGGGTGTAGAAGGGTGGGTTAGTAAATTTGCGGATGACACTAAGGTCGGTGGAGTTGGGGATAGTGCCGAAGGATGTTGTAGGGTACAGAGGGACATAGATAGGCTGCAGAGCTGGGCTGAGAGATGGCAAATGGAGTTTAATGCGGAGAAGTGTGAGGTGATTCACTTTGGAAGGAGTAACAGGAATGCAGAGTACTGGGCTAATGGGAAGATTCTTGGTAGTGTAGATGAGCAGAGAGATCTTGGTGTCCAGGTGCATAAATCCCTGAAAGTTGCTACCCAGGTTAATAGGGCTGTTAAGAAGGCATATGGTGTGTTAGCTTTTATTAGTAGGGGATCGAGTTTCGGAGCCACGAGGTCATGCTGCAGCTGTACAAAACTCTGGTGAGACCGCACCTGGAGTATTGCGTGCAGTTCTGGTCACCGCATTATATTGGTAGTGTTCCCTACTGGATCTCTTGTTGCGGCATCAGTTCTCATGTGGCCTTGGAACCTGCCGTCACCAGCTTAAAAAGAATCCATTGTGGCTCTGCCCCTGAGCCCAATGGGTTCATTTGTCCAATTCTATCTGTCAATTTAGAAATGTAAAATTTAACAATGTCCAATATGTATAAATTTGACTCTCAGCAATGCAAAAAGCTGCAGCGGGTTAAGTTCTTTGTTTGTCTCCAAGGGCGCGGAGCAAAACATTCTCAGCTACGTCACTTTACGAAACTTTTTTTTCTGATCTAAAAGAACTATCCATTTTAAATTTATTTCAATCCTTTTGGTATCCTTAGGGTTTAAAAACAACAAAATCATGTGTAACATTTTCAAATTCAAAGGAAAGCATCTCCATCAGGAAAGACAGCATTTTAGATTACACTCCAATTGTTTCCACATTTTTTAGTATCTTTTGTAAGAGGTTCCTAATCCAAGGATTTTTACAACAAAGATGATTCCAATTCCAATTTACTGCAATAATATTTAAATCAAAATTGCCGATGTTATATGAGTGAGTCCTCTGTCCAGAACTTAAGACTCCTCCAAAACTCGACATGCTAAACTGGAAAGTTCATTGTGGTTGCAAATGACATTTCCAGTTCTTCAACTTAAACAGGTCAATTAACCTGAACAGTATTAATTCAATTCATACTTATTAACTTATAATACTTATTAACTACACACAGAACAGAATAGCTCGTGCTTATTTTAAAATATAGGTAAATTACATCATTTTCTTGCTCTTTCTTCAGGCGCCTTTTCAAATGACTGTAATAAAACCAAAAACTAAATAAAAAGTTATTTAACATTCTTAGAACAAAAGACTTAACACCAGGTCCTTACACAAACTTAAATCTTTTTAAACAGACAGAATCTTTCCTATACCTCCTTTTCTATCCTTTCTTTCCCTTAAAACAATATAACAGTCAGTAAAACATGTCTTCAAATTTAGACTGCAAAATAAAACAATAGCAGAGTTTCCAATTAAAACAATGTTCCAAACCCCAAATTAGATTTCTGCCAGACCTTCAGACCTTCAAGGCTGAAGCTTATCCCTCAGAAAATTGTTCATTGCCTTTTCACAATTGCAAAACCAACTAAAAATAAAACTTTAACTTAAAATATAATTCAATTTTATATCCCATTCCTGGGTGCACAACACTAAATAGAAATGAACACACTGAACAATCACTTTTCACAATCATTCAATTCCAAACAACTTAACAGACTTCAATTTTCAACATGAAAGCCAGACAACAAAGAGTTAACGACAGTCACTTTTACAGAACACAAACTGTACATCCCAGATATTCAATTCATTCGTGGAAGCTTCCAACATTCTCACAATTGAATCAAATACGCCGTAACTTGTTTTTACTTTAAAACATACCTATCTTTAAAACACATATTTACCGTGACACTTCTGCGTCTCCTTCAAGGGGGCAAACGGACGTGGGTCGCCTTTCTCCAGAGGACATGGATTATTCGTCCCCGGGGGCGACCCTTCCTTCTTGGAAGCCGTTGAGTCCATTCTTGTATCTACTTTCTCAAAACCTTCTAATTTTACGAGCTAATTTCTATGGAGTAAACAACATTAACACAAACAAAAGACAAAACCACACACAAAGAGATGAACAGGCGCAGTTAATGTTAAATTCTCAAGGTCAGCGAACCGGCTCATCCCTGTCTCTTCAGGTCAACGGTATTTTCGTTCTCCAACCCTTGTCACCCGCATCTTTCTCCAGGGCCAGATCAGCGGGTGTACTCAGGAGCCCCGAAAACGTGCCTGTTGGGTCAATTTGGTAATTTAGTTACAGCCCCAGTCATCTCTGTCCCATATCTTGTCACCGTATTTTACTCACTTCCCATGTGTGAGAGTTAACTTCGTATACTCAATGGGATCAGGTATTCGGCCCAGCCGATGATGCCAGATTCCTAAATTTACTGGATTTTCCACTTATCTACTTTTCAACTTCCCTTCGCAGAATTACTCACTTCTCATGTGTGAGATTTAACTTACTCAATTTTAGAACTTTTCTGATCAGGTTTCATCCAATTCTTCCTTGACCACTCTGTCCCCCCTCTCCCAGTTATCTGGCCTTCACGTGGGGCCCAGTCGCCCTCTTAATTCCGGCTCAAGCAGCGTGATTGAGACACTAGGGTCGCAGAAAAGTTGACTTACCCCTGATCCTGTCGATTAGTTTTTTTCACTAGGTTCTTTTGGATCCCGTGAACTCAGGGATCCTGCCGACTACACAAAACTATTGGAGAAAATCCAGATTGTGCCCAATTGTTGAACAAATGCTCTGGACTCAGACGTTGGGAACAAACACTTTATTTTTGATATCATGGGGGAGCAGCACTGGATCGCCTTTAGGTAAGGTGTGCTCCCCCATGATATCAAAAATAAAGTGTGTGTTCTCAACGTCTGAGTCCGGAGAATTTGTTCAACAATTGGGCACAATCTGGATTTTCTCCAACAGTCATCCGTCTGCAGTGACAGTTCAGGGGATTGTTTGTCCATGGACCGAGTCACCACACAATCAGTGAGAATGCCAGGGACCTTCTCCTGTAACTGCTCTGTCTCCCTGACCTCTGTTGGTCTCTCCAGAGCTACTGGGGAAGCTGCCACCTTTTCCCCTGTCAGATCATTACCCAGGAGCTGATCGACCCCTCCACCGGTAAACTAGGTACAATCCTCATGGTGAGCAGTCTTGAAACTGGGTCACATTCCAAGTGCAGTTGATATACAGGTATGGTCATATATCATCTTCCGATACCATTCACTAACACTCGAGCATTCACTGCACTCTCTCGGGTAAAGGTCTTTTCCCAGCAGAAGGGTTTGTTTGGCCCCTGTATCCCTCAGTATGACTATGGGTTTGCTTGTCTCACTCGAGGGGTATGGGGTCACTTTTCCTTGGAGTACAAATTCCTGGTAACTCTCAGGGATTTTGTTAAGTTTTCCCGCACTCTCTCTGGTGGGGTTACTGTGTCTGACTGTAACAGTTAAAGGCACAGCCTGACCTGCTGTGCTTACCATCAGGGCCCGTTTTCCAGCACTGATCTGGTGGACTCTGATTAATCCTACAGGTTTTCCCCGTCACTTCCATTAGTCAACTCGATGGTGACCTGCCTTATTACTGTGGAAACACGCATATCTTCAGCCATTACTCCTGCTCTCAGCACCTATTTGACCTGAGGATGGACCCTTGTGTGTCCCGCTTCTTGCCCATGACTGCTCGGGCTCCGATCTCCCTTCCACCTTTTATTCTCGGGTCTTTGGGGTGACGAGGAATGGGTTTTCCTCTGGGGTTAAGGCTTTGTGTACATGGGAAAATTCATCAGCCAGAATACCTTTGAACCTTCTGTCCCTCTATGTGGGTTTTACTGGGAGGGGGCGAGTTTGTGAACTCCTCGAGGAGGATCACCGCTCTGAGGGTTTCATATGTGGGCTCTATCTTGAGAGCTCATATCACTGGCCAAAAACAAACACAAAAATGGACTGTAAAATCTTCTATAGATACGTGAAAAGGAAACGTTTAGCTAAGACAAATGTGGGTCCATTACAGGCAGTGTCAGGAGAATTTATAATGGGGAATAGAGAAATGGCAGAGAAGCTAAATGATTACTTTGTGTCTGTCTTCACTGAGGAAGATACAAGAAATCTCCCAGAATTAGAGATCCAAGGGATTCGTGTGAATGAGGAAATGGATGAAATTAGTATAAGTAAGAAGGTTGACTTGGAGGAATTAATGCAGCTGAAGGTTGACAAGTCCCCAGGTCCTGATATTCTACATCCCAGAGTGTTGAAAGAGGTAGCTTTGGAAATAGTGGATACATTGGTGAATATCTTTCAATATTCTGTAGATTCTGGAACTGTTCCTGTAGATTAGAAGATAGAAAATGTCTCCCCAGTATTTAAGAATGGACGGAGAGAGAAAACAGGGCACTACAGACATGTTAGCCTTACATCAGTCGCTGGGAACAAGCTATACTCTATTCCAAAGAATGTGATAAATGTATCTGGTTAGGCAGAGTCAACATGGATATATAAATGGGAAACAATGTTTGACGAACCTGTTGGAGTTATTTGAGGATGTTGCACACAGATTTGATAAAGGGAAGTCGGTGGACGTGGTATACTTGGATTTTCAGAAAGCTTTTGATAAAGTCCCCAACAGGAGGTTGGTTAGTAAAATTGAAGCACATGGGATAGGAGATAATGTACTGGCATGGATTAAGGATTAGCTAACAGGCAGAAAGCAGAGAGTAGGAATAAATGAGTCATTCTTGCCTTGGCAGGCTGTGACTAGTGTGGTACTGCAGGGATCAGTGCTTGGGACCCGGCTCTTCACAATATGTATCAATGACTTGGATGTGGGGACCAATGTAATATCTCCAGGTTTTCAGATGCCAGTAAACTAGATGGGAATGAGTCTTGCGAGGAAGATGCAAAGCGGCTTCAAGGGGATTTGGACTGACTTCGTGAGTGGGCAAGAACATGGCAGTTGAAATATAATGTGGAAAGATGTGAGGTTATCCACTTCGGTTGCAGGAACAGATGTGCAGAGTATTTCTTAAACGGTAAGAGATTAGAAAGTGTAGTTGTACAAAGTACAACTTTGTAGCATGTCCTCATCAATAAGTCAGTGAAAACAAACATGCAGGTGCAGAAAGCAATTAGGAAGACTAATGGTATGTTAGCCTTTATTGAAGTGGATTTGAGTGCAGTAGTAGTGACGTTTTGCTGCAATTGTATGGAACCTTGGTTAGACTGCCCCTGGAGTAATGTGTGCAGTTTTGGTCCCCTTACCTTAGGATGGATTTTATGATCATAGAGGGAGTGCAATGACAGTTCATCAAACTTGTTCCCGAGATGGCAGGACCGTCCCATGAAGAGAGATTGGGGAAACTGGGCCTGTATTCTCTAGAGTTTCGAAGAATGAGAGGTGATCTCATTGAAACCTACAAAATACTGAAAGTGATAGACAGGGTAGATGCAGCTAACATGTTTACACTGGTTGGGGTATCTAGAACCAGGGGAAACAATTTCAAAATAAGTGGAAATCCACTTAGGACAGAGATGAGGAGACATGCCTTTTCTCAGAGGGTTGTGAATCTTTGGAATTCTCTACCCCAGAGGGCTGTGGAAGCTCAGTCATTGAGTATGTTTAAAGCAGAGATTAACAGATTTCTAAATGGAGTCATTGAGTCGCACAGCAAAGAAACAGGCCCTTCGACCCACCGCGTCTGGGCTGACTATAATGCCGATCTATACTAATCCCAACTGCTTGCATTAATTCCATATCCCTCGATGCCTTGTTCATTCAAGTACCTGTCCAGATGCCTCTTAAATGTCACTACTGTTCCTGCCTCCACCACCTCCTCAGGCAGATCATTCCAAATACCCACTATTCTTTGTGTGAAACATTTACCCCTTTGATCCCTTTAGACCTCCTCCCTCTCACCTTAAATCTATGCCCTCTAGTTTTAGTCACCGCAACCATGGGAAACAGACTCTGGCTATCTACCCTATCTATGCCTCCCTTAATTTTATATACCTCTATCATGTCTCCTCTCAGCCTCCTTCACTGCAGGGAAATCAGACCCAGCCTATCCAGTCTCTCTTTATAACTCAAGCCCTTCAAACCAGGCAATATCCTTGTGAATCTTTTCTGCACCCTCTCTAGCTTAATCACATCTTTTGTGTAGAGTGACGACCAGAACTGCCCACAATACTCCAAATGCGGCCTAACCAATGTTATGTACAAATGTAACATGATGTCCCAATTGGTGTACTCAATGCCCCGGCCTAAATACCAGTGACATAACGGGAAATGGGGATTGTGTCGGAAAAAGGCATTGAAGTGGATGATCAGCTATTATCATATTGAATGGTGGAACAGGCTCGATGTCCTACTGCTGCTCCTATGTTCCAATGTTCCGAAATTGCTTAACTCTTTCAAACGACAGGTAGGTTTGGTCAAGCCGCTTTCCAAAGATTCTGAATTTCTGCTGGTCCAGCTCCAGTACTATCTCATATGGGCCAGGATAGCATTTTCAGTCCTCTCATAATCTGATGAACTTTCATCTTTCCTGTCATTTTATTTTGTAAAAACAGCATCCAGTTCTCTGACGGTCATTGCAGTTGCTTTGAAAATGTTTCAAAAGGAAAGAAAAGTGCTGCCACATCCTCCTCATTGAACTTTAGAATGAACTGGGAGAACTTTAAGAGATCAGCACATGGTCCTGAGCTAGGGGCAGCTCCCACACTAGCTGTGCCTTCACTGGGTGTACTGAGTCTTCATCTAGATGTTTGAGCCGCCATAAGTGCCTTTCCTCCTTCTCCTTCTGGAACACTCTTACGTTTTCCTTTTCTTGACACTCACTCTGCTCTTTCTCGCTCTCTCTGGAATTCTAATTCTAGTCCTTTCTTTTCTAGTTTTACCTTAGCTAACATTACTCTATCTGTTAGTGATTCTAACCCTGTTTGAGCCTTCAGCTTCAAGTGAGAAATGGTTGGCCACATGTCTTACGATTATGCATTCCCTAGCTTTTGGACGGAGTGTAATCCCTAACCTTCCGGCTACATTACTCAACTTTTCAGCAGACAGGGCGTTTAACCTATACCAAGTTACTTCACTCTGTATGTAACTCCTTTATTGGCAATATAACTCCTTTATTCAAAAAGGGAGGGAGACAGAAAACAGGAAACTACAGGCCAGTTAGCTACACGTTTGTCTTGGGGAAAAATTTAGAAGATATTATTAGGCATGGTATAGAAGGCACTCAGAACAAATCGAGGTAATCAGGCAGAATCAACATGGATTTATGAAAGTTAAATCATGTTTAAACAGTTTGTTGGATTTCTTTGATGGAGTTACATGTGCTGTGGATCAAGGGGAACCGGTGGATGTACTGTACTGAGATTTCTATAAGGCATTTGATAAGATGCCACATCAAAGTTTATCGCAGAAAATAAAAGCTCATGGTGTCGGGGGGAAAATATTGGTCTGGAAAGAAGATTGACTAGCTAACAGGAAACCGAGTGTCAGCATAAATGGGTCATTTTCTGGTTGGCAAGATGAAACGAGTGGTGTACCACAGGGATCTTCAACTTTTTACAATTTATATAAATTAATTGGATGAAGGGACCGAATTGCTATATTTTCCCATGACACAAAGGTATGTAGGAAACTAAGTTGTGAACAGGACATAGGGGACTGCAAAGGAATATAGATAGGTTAAGTGAGTGGGAAAAGACCTGGAAAATGGAGTATACTGCAGGAAAGTGTGAAATTGTCCACTTTGGCAGGAACAATAAAAAAGAAGCCTGTTATCTAAATGGTGAGAGATTGCAGTGCTCTGAGATGCAGAGGGATCTGGGTGTCCAAGTGCATGAATCACAAAAGGCTAGTAAGCAGGTACAGCACGTAATTGGAAAACTAATAGAATGTTATTGTTTACTGCTATAGAAATTGAATAGCAAAGTATGGAGGTCATGCTTCAGTTTTACAGGGCATTGGTGAGACCACATCTGGAGTATTGTGTACAGTATTGGTCTCCTTGTTAATGGAATAATGTAAATGTATTGGGGGCAGTACAGAGAAGGCTATTTAGACTGATACCTGGAATGGGCGGGCCGTCTTATGTGGGAATATTGGACAGGCTGGGCTTGTATCCGCTGGACTTTAGAAGAGTAAGAGGCGACTTGATTGAAACATATAGGACTCTGAGGCGTCTTGACGGGGTGGATGTGGAAAGGATGTTTCCCATTGTGGGAGAATCTAGAATTAGGGGTCACTATTTAAAAATAAGGGGGTCACCCATTTAACACACAGATGAGGAGATTTTTTTCCTGTGAGGGTCGTGTGTTTTTGGAAATCTCTTCCTCAAAAGGCGCTGGAAGCAGAGTCTTTGAATATTTGTAAGGCAGAGGTAGATAGATTATTGATAAGCAAGGGGGTGAAAGGTTATCGGGGGCAGGCGGAAATGTGAAGTCGAGTTTACAATCAGATTAGTAATGACCTTATTGAATGGCAGAGCAGGCTTGAGGGGCCGAGTGGCCTACTCGTGATCCTAATTCATCTGTTCATATTTTCATAAACTGTGGCTTAGGATGGTACTGTCTCTGAATGTGAACTTTTTAGTGCTGTCGCAGCGAAAGCCACAATAAAACCTACATTGAAATCTTCATTTTTTTTCTGGGAATCAATTGTTTTACCTCCTTCTAATTTCTCGTTTGTCATTGGGTTACAATCAATTTCTGTTACAGCCATGTGAGGAGGGGTCCCAGACCCCTCTTGTCCGATCTCTCATTTGACCACAATAGGGTTTATTTTTTTTTCGCATTGGACGTGCTGACCACCTCAGTGAGTATTTTACCTTATACCTTTATTGTGCTCGTGTAAGAACCAGTCAGACAGGTTTTCTTGAGATTAAACAAGAGGTGAGTTTATTATACTTAACAATCTAAACTGGATCTGAATAAAATAATAAACATGTACGCTACTCATTCACGCACTCACTCACACGAGAATCACACATAAATAAATTAGAGTGAGAAATACATTGGTGTTGGATGAGAGTCCATGATAAATAAAAAAAAAAATACACAGTCTGTGAGGTTGGATAATTCTGTGGTCTGCGCCTTTGCCACCCTTACATATGAGTTTCATGTCATCTGCAGGAGTTGAAATTGTTTATTTTTACATTTAAGTCGATATCATGCATCTATCTATATGTCAGGAACAGCACTGGTTCTAATACTGACCCCTGAGAAACATCACTGTATACTTCTCCTCCCCCAGAATAAACAATGTCTGTTCACAACTTCTCTCTGCTTTCTGTCCCTGAGTCAATGTCATATTCACACTGTCACTCTCACATTAATCCATGTCATCCAGTTTTCATAACAAGTCTATGAAATGTCATTTGATGACAGGCCTTTTGAAAGTTCATATACATAACACGAAACACGCTGACCTCATCAACACTCACAGTTATGTCATCAACTAACTTGATCAAGATTATCAGACATGATTGGTTATCAAGCTATCCATCCTGTTTGTCATTTATTATCAGATGTTTTTCCAAGAAAGATATATTTTTGAGCTGGGTTATGGCCTCTAGAAATTTCCAATCGCCGACATTAGACTGATTGGTCAGAAGTTACAGGGTTTATCCAATCTCTTTTTTTAAAAACAGGGTGTATCATTTACAGTCCTCCACTCCCCTGTCACTACTCCCATAGCCAAGGAGGAGTGAAAGCTTCTGGCCAGTGACTCTACCACTCCTTCCCTTAACAAACCTCATACAGAACATCCAGTCTGGCTAAATGTTCTACTTTATTTTGGAACACTAAATGTTGGTTTGAAAGGGGTTAACTGAATCTGTTTGTTCAGTGTGTGTAATTAATGTCAGTCTCCATTCACCCTAATTGTGTCATTGGAGAGTTTTCCACTTCTATTAATAAGGGATTTCCTCCAATGTGTTGTTTCAAGCCGGGAGCGTCACCCCCACACTAACAGCAGCTCCAGAGAGTGGGAAAGGATTGATCAGAATCTGAGAACAATAGATTGGGGTTTTACAACAATGGATCATAATCTGAGAATAATAGATTGGAATGTTACAAAAATGGGCAGCAAGAGTTTTTCCTATTGGTTTGGCGAAGTTACTGCAGATTATTATTGGAGAACATTAGAAACGAGAATCTATTATGCACTAAAGATGATTGAAACGATTTACTATCCCATCCTCGCTATTATTGGTGTCCCTGGTAAGTCTCTGTATCCAACTATTATATCTATAAACCAGATGTCACTGATTTGTGTTCTTGCCATGTAAATCCTGGGAATACTGAAGCCTCTGTCTTCAGTCCATCTCACAAAATCTGTTCCCGATCCACTGTCTGTATCCACCTCACTAGCCAATATCTGAGGCTGAACCAGACAGTTTACTACCTCTATGTTCTATTTATACCTGAGCTGAGTTCATCGCCATGTTCTCTCCATCACTTAACCTGCCTACTGCCATTTCTGTAATATCACCCGTCTCCACCTCTGTCTCAAAGCATCTCCTGCATAAACCCTCATCCGTGCCTTTGTTAAATCCACACTAGACTATTCCAATTCTGTCCTGGTCACCCTTCCAGTTATAACCCTCCATAAACCACAGCCCATCCGGAACTCAGCTGCCTGTGTTCTAACTCACATCAAATCCCGATCACCCATCACCCCTGTGCTCACTGATCTACATTGGCTCCCGGTCTGGCAGCACCTTAATTTAAATATTCCCATTCTTGTATTTGAATCCCTCCATGGCCTCACCCCTCCAATTAGTCCCATTCCCCTGTCCATATCCCATATTCTTGAAAATCACATCAGAATTGGACACAATTCTCCAGCTGGGACCAAACCAATGATGTATAAAAATCAGCATTTCCTCCTGAGTTTTATTACTCTGTGCCTCTCTCTAACACCAAGGACACTACATGTTACCTTCAATGATCTGTGTGTGTACACCGCAGGTCTCTCTAATCCTTCACCCACTTTATAATGGTACCATTTAGTTTATATTGTTTCTCCTCATACGTCCTACCCAAATGTCTCACTTCACACTTCACTGTGTTAAATTACATCTGCCATGTTCCTGCCCATTTTACCAGTCAGTCTCTGTCCTCCTGAAGTCTGTTACTATCCTTCTCACTGTTTATTAACATTTCTGAGTTTCCTGCCATCTGAAAACTTTGACATTATCCCCGCTGTACACAAGCCCATTGTATTAACATACAGCAACTGTGATCCCAACAGTGACCCTGGGGAATCCCACTGTGTACTTCCCTCCAGACTGAACAGCAACCATTCTCCACCACTCTCTGCTTTCTGACACTTAGCTAATTTCCTGCATGCTGGCATTGAATATAAAAAAGAGCTGCATTTCTATAGCGCCTTTCAGGACCACTGGACGTCACAAAGCATCTTCCTCCCAACTGGTACTTTTTAAAGTGTGGTCACTCTTGTAATCTATGACGGACAGCAAGCTCCCACAAGCAGCAATGTGATAATAATCAGTCCTGTTTTTGTGATGTTGATTGAATGATAAATATTGACCAGGACACTGGGAATAATTCCCTTACTCTGCTTCTAAATAGTACGATGGGATATTTAACATCCACCTGAGAGGAGAGACGGGGCCTTGGTTTAACGTTTCATTCAAAAGATGGTGCATCTGGCAGTGCAATACTCACTCGGTATTGCACTGCAGTGTCAGCCTTGATTCTTGTGATCAAGTCCTGCTGTGACACTTGATCCTCGAACCTTGTGACTGAAAGGGGAAAGAACGACAAAGTGAGCCACTGCTGACATTGACCCTTTAATCCCATGTGTTTCTAATTTGGTAACACGGCTATTATGTGATACATTATCAAACACCTGGTGAAAGAATAGGAGTATTGGGAAAGTACAGGCAGGAACAATCATAGGAATTATAGAATAGCATTGCACTGAAGGAGGCCATTTGGTCCATCAAGTCTGTGCTGTCACTTTTGAAGAGCTTCCAGTTAGTCCCTCACCCGGGCTCTTTCACAGATTCTTCCATTTTTTCTGCCTTAAGATATCTATCCAATTCCCTTTTGGAATCTACTATTGACTCTATATCCTTCAGCCTATCAGACCACACATTGCAAATCCGAAACACCCATTGCATAAAAAAATCCCTGTGTCACCTCTGCTTCTTGTTTCCAATCACCGTAAATCTGTGTCCTCTGGTTAATGGCCCCTCGCACATTGAAAACAATTTCACTTTATTTAATTTATCTAAACTCCACATAATCTTAAACATTTCGATCAGACCTCCTTTTAAATTTCCCTACTCTAAGGTGAACAATCCCAGCTACATAACTGTAATTCCTCATCCCTGGAAATGTTCCAGTGAAACTCTTTTATCCCCTCTCCAAAGGTTTAATGTCCTTCCTAAAGTGGGTTTTCCATTATTGGACACAATACTCCAGGTGCAGATGAACTAGTCTTTTCTATGGGATTAATATAACATCCTGACTATTCTACTCTGTGTCTCTATTAATAAAGCCTAAGAATATATTTGCTTTGTCAAATGTTTGTTTACCTGTCCAGCTAACTTCAAAGATAGCACACAAACACCCAAGGTCTCTCTCTTATTCTCACCACCTGTAAAGTGGTACCACGTAGCTTATATTATCTCTCCTCATGCATCCGCATGCAGCTCGACATCACCTTTTCAAGGGCAATTATGGATGGACAATAAATACTGGCCCAGCCAACGACACCCACATCCCATGAATCAATAATATAGTAAAATATTCTCACAACGCATCACCTCACACATCTGCCATGTCAATAAAATATTAGGACGACTGAAGCCAGTGTTTTCAAACCCCACATCAAACGTTCCCTAGCTACATACTCCATCCCTCTCCTTGGCAACTGTCTGAGTCTAAACCAAACTGTTCACAAGCTGCTGTCATAGTTGACCCTGCGATGATATTCCTGTCAAATATTCACGCTGTCACTAGAATTGACTATTTCCACCTCTGTATCATCACACAACGTTGCCCCTCTCTCAGCTTTTCTGCTGATGAAAGACATCCCCTTGCCTGTGTTACCTGTAGACTTGACTATTCCAACACACTCCTGGCTGGTCTCCCACATTCTACCCTCTATAAACTTGAGGTGATCCAAAACAGTGCTGTCCATGTCCTAACTTACACCAAGTCCTGTTTACCCATCACCCCCTGTACTCACTGACCTACATTGGATCCTGGTCAGTAACACCTCAATTTTAAAACTCTTAGCCTTCTTTTCTAATCCCTCATTGCCTCACAGCTCCCTATATCAGCACACATCTAATTCTGGCCTCTTGAGCATCCCCCATTTTAATTACTCTACCATTGGGAGCCGTGCCTTTAGCTGCCGAGGTCCTAAGCATGGAAGAGAAGAGCAGAACTTCTTCAAGGTAGGCATTCCTGGAGTCGAAGTGGCAGTGAATTAAACACTAAAATAAAAACAAAATACTGCCGATGCTGGAACTCTGAAATGAGAACATAAAGTGTTGGAAATACTTAGCAAGTCTGGAAGCATCTGTGTAGAGAGAAACAGAGTTAATGTTTCAGATCTCTGACACTTCATCGGAACTGGTAAACGTTAGAAATGTGACAGTCTGTGATTTAATCTCTCCCCTCTCTGTCCCATGACTGTCCTTCCTTCTTCTTCTTCTTCCCCCTTCTCCTCTTTCACTTGCTCAAAGACTGTCACATTTCTAACGTTTACCAGTTCTGATGAATGGTCACAGATCTGAAACATTAACTCTATTTCTCTCTACACAGATGCTGCCAGACTTGCTGAGTATTTCCGGCACTTTCTGTTGTCATCCCTAAGCCCTGGAATTCTCTCCCTAAACTCTAAACGCAGTAAGTTGCACAGAGTCCAGATTTAGGGAGTACGGCTTGTACAGAGTGCTAGATGCAGTAAAGTTAATGAGTGACTGAATTTTGAGTTGATCTCTTTCCAAAATTTAGTTATTTTTTACATTTAGCATTTCACTTAATTTTAATCTGAACTTGTAGTTTCTTTCACAGTCTGTTAGTGACAGCTGGACAGTTAATTGATGATCATGGAATAGGAGGGTCGGACAGCTTGGATAATACAGAAACTGGCTTAATGAAAGATAACAGTGAGTTGTGGTAAATAGTTGTTTTTCAGACTGGAGGAAGGTAGACAGTGGTGTTCCCCAAGGGTCAGTGCTAGGACCACTGCTTTTTTATGATATGTATAAATAATTTGGAGATTGGCACAGAGCAATATTTCAAAATTTGCTGATAATGACAAACTTGGAGGCGCAGCAGACAGTGAGGTTGATACCGATCAATGTAACAGGACATAGATAAACTAGCAGAACGAGCAGCCAAGAGGCAGATGGAATTTAATATAGACAAGTGTGAGGTGATACATTTTATCAGAAGCAACAGGTTGAGGCAGTGTACACTTAATGGCACAGTTCTCAAGAGTGTGGTACAGTTCTCAAGAGTGTGCAGAGGCAGAAGGACATAGGTTTGATGTACATAGATACTTAAAGGTGGCAGGACATATTGTGAGAGTCGTTCGTAAAGCATATGAGATCTTTGGATTCGTAAATAGAGGTAGTGAGTACAGAATAAGTAAAGTCATGCTGAAAATTTATAAAGCTCTCGTTATGCCCCAACTGGAGTACTGCATCCAGTTCTGTTCACCACACTTTAGGAAGGATCTGAGGGTCCTTGACAGGGTGTAGAGGAGATTTTCCAGAATGGTTCCAGGGATGGAGGATTTCAGCTACAAGGTTAGTTTGGAAAAGCTGGGATTGTTTTCCATGGAGTACAGGAGATTAAGAGGAGATTTGATAGAGGTATATAAGATGGTAACATGTTTGGATAATGTAGACAGGAAAATATGTTCCCATGAGTTAATGGTGCAAGGACTAGAGTTCAGGTTGTGGACAAGTGATACGGAGGATGTGAGGTACAACATTTTTACACAGCGAGTGGGAAAGGCCTGGAAATCACTGCCTACGAGGGTGGTGGAAACAGAGATGGTGAATGATTTCAGAAGGATATTGGGTGAACAATTGAGGGAAATAAACTTGCAGGAACATGGAGACAGAGCTGGGGAATGAGACTGACTGGATTTTTCTACAAAGAGCTGGCATGGACTCGATGGGCCGAATGGCCTCATTCCCTGCTGAAATGACTACGACTCTCTGACAGCGGAATACTATTATTACTGCTTTCTTGTAATGGGAAAGTTTATAATGGACTGGGCAGTATCACCCTGTTGAACCCCGTGATGTAAGTGAAATGTTTGATGTCCCAGAACGTGGTTAACAAATGTCCTTCACAAACAGAGTAAATCAGTTCAGACCCACTCACAATTCTGGATCATTCACAATAGGGAGTAGTTTCACCTGGTTTTCTCTACATAGGACAGCAGCCAGGCTTTTCACTGTGTCCTCCACCTCCATGTGGAAAGTATTGTCAGGGTTAGGTGAGATCAGACACGTTGTGCTACAGATTTCTTCAATTGTATTACTGCTTCCGTGATCTCTTCAGTCCAACCGGGTTAAATCTGGTCATCGCCATCATTAGGTAGTTCATAAAGAGGAGGCACAGTCTCTGCAAATCGAGGGATGAGGGTCCACTGATACCCTATCAGCCTGAGGATAGGACACAGGGCAGTCTTTGAGATGGACAGGGGTGGACACAGGATGAGGGTCCATTGATAGCCCACCAGCCTGAGGATAGGACACAGGGCAGTCTTTGAGATGGACAGGGGTAGACACTGGATGAGGGTCCACTGATACCCTATCAGCCTGAGGATAGGACACAGGGCAGTCTTTGAGGTGGGCAGGGGTAGACACTGGATGAGGGTCCATTGATAGCCCACCAGTCTGAGGTTAGGACACAGGGCAGTCTTTGAGATGGACAGGGGTAGACACTGGATGAGGGTCCGCTGATACCCCACCAGTCTGAGGTTAGGACACAGGGCAGTCTTTGAGATGGACAGGGGTAGACACTGGATGAGGGTCCATTGATACCCCACCAGCCTGAGAATAGGACACAGGGCAGTCTTTGAGATGGACAGCGGTAGACACTGGATGAGGGTCCATTGATACCCCACCAGTCTGAGGATAGGACACAGGGCAGTCTTTGAGATGGACAGGGGTAGACACTGGATGAGGGTCCATTGATACCCCACCAGCCTGAGGATTGGACACAGGGCAGTCTTTGAGATGGACAGGGGTAGACACTGGATGAGGGTCCATTGATACCCCACCAGCCTGAGGATAGGACACAGGGCAGTCTTTGAGGTGGATAGGTGTAGACACTGGATGGTCTCAGCTTTTGCTGAAACCCTCATCCATGCCTTTGTTACCTCGAGACTTGACTATTCTAACACACTCCTGGCTGCTCTCCCACATTCTACTCTCTGTAACCTTGTGGTCATCCAAAACTCTGCTGCATTCTTCTAATTTACACCAAATTCTGTTCACCCAACATCCCTGTGCTCACTGGCCTACATTGTCTCTTAGTCCAGTAACACCTCAATTTTAATATTCCCACTCGTATGATCAAATCCCTCCATGGCCTCACCCCTCTGATTATCCCAATCCCCTGTCCATTTCCAATATTCCTGAAACTGACCACACATTTCATCTCTCCAGCTCCACTGGTGCTGTGGATGTTTGGATCCATAACATGGTGTGAGCTGCACTGCCGGTCACATCCAGTACATTGTACAGGACAGCCAGGCTGGCCGGGGTGCTAGCGTGGGTGTAACGTGTGTGTGTGTCTGTAGCATGAGGAGGGGTCTGAATATGATGTCAATCAGCCATTCCGGCAGCTTTGATATACGTCTTTCAAACTTGGTCTGTGCTTATCCACTGACTGTCTGTGTCAGTCTCTCTCAGCTGAACATACATTCAGCAGCACAAGGAACCCCCTCTAGTGCTATTGAAAATGACCAGGCATCCAGCTTAAAGGTGAGGGGCTTTTGACTTACATCTGCTATTATAAAGTTGGTGGAGGTGCTGTGGATGGTTTTCTGGAGGCTGTGTTGTGAGCTGCTGCAAACAGTCAGGGAGGACAGAGGATTTGGTGACCTAACTCTGGACGAGGTTTGGGGACTGTAGTTACAGTGTCTCTCGAGATGCTTCTCTCTTTGTGTTGGGAATTCCTGGACGGGGTAGATCTTATAATCCGTGTTAAGGAGGGAGACCAGACGCCAGTTCGTAAGCAAGCAGAGATCACCCCTCTTCAGCAACAGGATGACAACCGCCCTGTGCCACGAGAGGGGCACCTCACGGGTCGCCAGGCTTTCCCCCAGGACCCGCATGTATTTGTCCCCCAGGACGTCCAGGAACACGCTGCCAAACTCCACGGTCAGCTCATCCTGCCACAGCGATTTGCTCCTTGAGAACTGGTGGAGGGCACCGTACAGCTCCGCCAATGTGAGCAGAGACTCCAATCCTTTGACAGGTCCTCCTATAAAACTCTGCACGTGTCCTCGCTGGAGGGGTTCAGAGAAAACAACACACTGTAATAGGTACGGTCCAGGAAGCCCATTCCCTCCGGATCTGTGATGGAGGATCCGTCATCTGCCAGCAGCTCAACGAGCTGCTTATGGACCCCCGGCCATTTTTCCAGTGAGTAGAAGAAACAGGAAATCTTCCAGTCCAAATCTTCCAGGATCTGGATCTGCGACCTTAAATATGCGCCTCGGGACAATATGAATTGCTGGTCCCTCAGCGCGCCCTTCTTCTCTTTGCACACCTGTCACAGCGTGGGGTCTGTGATGGCCTGATTGAGATGGGACTCCAAGTCGAGCACCTCCCTCTCTCGGCGCCATTCTCGGTTTCCCGCCTCTTGGTCGACCCCTTTGCTTACTTCTGACAGAAGACATGGATGTGAGGCTTGCCACATCCCGCCATAGACTCAGGGAGAGGACGCCCCCCTGCTTCCTTCTCCAGCCGGCCCAGATCGACGGAATGAGTCATGGAATCGCTCGTCCTCCAGCAGCCAGTTGTAAAAAGTGCCAGTACACGGTACCCTCCCGTGTGCAGAGTGGAGTTAACTCCGCCCACACCAGGTGGTAGTCTGAGCACGGCACCAGCCACATGAAGGCCACCAAGATGCAGGAGGCGTATGTCTGTGAAATGTAGAGTCGGTCAATTCGGAACTCTCCTCCTGAGGCCTCCTGATGAGGGCACTGGAGTTGGGATGGAGATTCCACCAGGCGACCACCAAGTCGAGGGAGTTGATCCATCAAGTCACCCTGCCACTCTAGGAGCCAGGCAGCATCGTCTCCCAATGTGGGTTTCCTGCAGAAAGCTCATCGCATATCTCCCTTCCCTGAGGACTGTGAGATTGTGAAAACGGCTGAGAGACGCCCCCTGCTCCTGTTGATGTTGAGTCTGGCTATGGATATCTTCATGTCAACAATACCACCATCCTGTCACCAATACCTTACTGTGAGGAGAGAGTGGAACTGCTCATCGCCTTCCACTCCCCCAGCAATCCAGAGAGGACACATTGAACAGACATCGCACGATCTTTTTCACATTTACCAACCACCTTGAGGGCAAGACGGACAGACCTGATGATCAGCACCAGCTCCACACACTGGTCAAGGGCCAGCTGAACTTTATTGTGACAATCCCTGCAAGCAGCAATGAAGTTCCGGAGTTCTGCAATGGGCATGAGAGGAGACTCGGTAGGAGGCATGAGGGAGTCCACTGCCTCAGTGGCAATGGATTCAAGGTCGTCCTCCGTGCCCCACACCGAGTCCCCATCCTCCTCCGTGCCGTCACCGCCCGTGGCCTACACATCCACCACACTCTGTGGAGTGGAAATCCAGGCCACGACAGCTAGTCTCACCTCCCTCATGATCGAACCCGCAGGATCGATGGTGGAGGAGTCATTCCTAGATTCCTCTGGGGAAACTAGGAATATGAGTGCCTGTGGTTCAGGACACACTCTCCCCCTCCGTCCCCGGGCTTGTGATCAGCCTAGGGGGAGGCAGTTGTGTCTCGACACTGGAAATCCTGCCGGAGCGGTACCCGAGGAAAAGAGAGGAGGCCATCTCCCACCCTGCCAGCGCCACAATACCAGCAGACAGAGCACTGTTAACATTATTCAAATCAACCTCCAGGGCGGATCCATCCTGGATGGCAGGAACAGGTGGCCGAGAGCGTTGACCCTCACAGGTCTCAGCCCCACCCAGGACACCGGACCCAGTGGGAGATGGAATGATTTCTCCTGGTGGATCCACAGTCTCCCCCATCAGGGGAGGGGAGCTTCACCACTCCCCCCCCCCCCCCCAACCTCGCGTGTTGTGAAAGGTACAGAGGCTTCTGTACCCACTCCATTTTGTGGGATATAAAGCTGTAACTTAGGCCTCGAGCTCCAATGGTACTGGTAGCGCGGGGAGTCCGAGGACCAACCAGGAGACAGACCCTGTTCCTCTCGGCAATCTGCAGTGAAGGGACGCCTCCTTCTCTTATTCATGGAGAGGTGAGGAGGTTCAGAGACCTCGGTCTCATTAGACATCTCTGTTTCTACCTCCAAACCCTCCACTGTGTAGAGGGAGATTTACTCTGGATCTAACCCCGTTTGTTTTAAAGCTGGCCTTTATACCTCAGGCCCCTTTTGTATTTTTGTCGATGGGGACTTTATTCCCCAGGTCCCCTTTATATAAATTTTAAAATAATTTTATTAAAATAGATAAATAAACCAAATGCTCAAATTAAAATGCCATTCTCGGCATTACTGATGCATCTTTTTTCTTTGTATCCCAGCCCCTGCGGTATCCACCGATGGTGGAAGGCCTCAAGTGTGCCAGATTCTGAATAGATCCCGGTTAAACACAGGAACTTCAGTCCATGTCATCCACACCCATAGCGGCAGGAGGTAGAAAGAGGGTTTTCAAGGTTTTTACCTACAGGAACAATCAAAGTGCCAGAGCTCACATTTCCTCTGTCCCTGAGTGTCATTACTCATTATGCCCCCTGGAGGAACACCTCTCTCTCTCTCTCACTCACTCACTCCCTCTCTCACTCTCTCTCTCTCTCTCTCTCTGTCTCTCTTTCTCTCTGTCTCCTTCCCAGCTGAAAGCAATTGCTATTTAACACTCCAACATCCATGTTATCAAAACTTTTGTCCTCCCCACTCACACCAATTTAAAATATAACTATACACACATGTTAAACAACCAGCTACTTTCAGACAGCATGCAGGACCAGACGTAACTGACCGTAATAGACACTGGCTGAGACAGACAAAGAAATCAAACAGGAAACTTCAAATACAAAAACAGACCCACTTACTCAAACACAAGCTTTTCCTCCTGTTCTCCTCAGACAGTGTTTCAGCCTTACTGTGGCTCCGAAAGATTTCCTTTCCTTTTATATCTCAATCTCACAGGTGTCTTGGTGGGATTGAGAGTAACAGACTGTTCCATTCGGTGTTGTCACCACATTAACGGCACAGCCTGCCAAGGAGGTTACCTTAACGGGACAGATTGGTAAACGTTCTCCCGCTCCAACATTGTCCACATCTGAGGTCTCCTGCTCAGTTTTAGTACCACCTGTGTGATACTCTGCTTTTTGTGACGGCTGCTACACCCGCCTGGGAGCTGCTTTCCCTCTGGGTTTGCAATCACTGAAAGTTGGACCTGCACTGTGTCTTCCGGTGGGGTAACTCCTGTAACTCCCTAAGGACACCTCTAGAATCCTCTAACTGCTGGGTCAACTGGACATTATCCTGTGTGACAGTGACAGTATGTTTCTCTGCTAACTCTAACTGCTGCTGAACTGCTCAAGCCTGTCCTGCATTAAGTGTCTGTTGTTGTATAGTGACAGTAAAGTACACTAGCTTATTGTGTAACTCATGTAGCTGTGTCTGCTGTTGCTGCTGGGTCTGTTCACTTTGAACTACCATTTCTCTCACCTGTGACTCTATCACTTCCTCATCGCACTGTGCACGGTGTGATGCTGCACATGGAGTCAGATTTAAAGCCTTTTCACCCTTCTGATGTTTAGCCAAGACGTGTGCCTGGATAAACTTCACTATATTTTAAAAGGAACGTGTGCATGCTTCCATCGACAGTCTCCTAACAGGGACTGGATACTGTCCATAATACACTTAGTGCTTAACTCTTCCTCATATGTTTCCCAGAGACCCTTCTTCCCATTGTCTTTTTGTGGCATAATGTGTATTTAAAGAGACATCACTGGGTCAGTATAATCGTCTGCCCCTCAAAAGAGTTTATCCCTGCAAGAATTTTCACTGGTCAAACGAATATTCCTATGTTTGCAAAACTTTGCTACAACAGCCTCGGTTTGCATTGTAGTCAAAGTCCCGGGTTTCAGCTCCATTTGTAAGATCTGGGGTTTGATTTAATGTAATTGTCAGACTTAGGTCAAGTACAATGACAGTCTATGTTGGGAGATCAGATCTAAAAGGGACTTGCAGCTCAGACTAGCTATAAAACTACATGGATACAAGGCTGTTTTCACAAGCTTCACAGACTGAATGAAGTTCTGCACAATAAGTAGAACATGGTGATACTGAGCAAAGGGAAGTGGTCAGCAGTTGTGTTCACAATGGAACACCCGGTGCTCAACCTCCGGTTATCTGTGGAACCTTGTCTCTTCATTGGAGTCTATCTTCTGTCTTCTTCTTGATGATGATGTGCCCTTTTGGGGTCTTACAAGCTCTTAATTCATACACATTTCCCAGCTTGGTTCTGTTCCATATTAGGTAAAAGGCCATTTCAGTTCATTTGATTGGTCAGTCATTAACTAACTACCCTTCCATGATGGTACTTTGAGCCTGGTTTAAGTCATTGTCATTATCGTTCAGTGGGGGGTGGGTGGGGGGGGGAGGGGCCTCCAGATTCCAGCTGCCTTGACTCTATGAATTCCTTTACAATGTCTTGTTTTGAAATGCAAATAAACTAGAAATTCTCGAAGTAACAGTTTGTAAGACGTCAGGAATGTAAGGGATTTGGATTGTTTAATTGTCCTGTGGTTCAAAATGTGTCTGTGACCAGGAATGAAATCTGCTATTTTCTGTTCTGATAACAATCCTGATGCATCTGTAACATCCACAAGGGGTGATGAAAATACTGAAGGAAATGTAAACACATGCTCACCAGCAAGGCAGTATCTCATATCATCGTCTGAACAAAGAATTAGACATCTCATTGGACAATTGTAGCCTACGGTGGATTTTGATAGGACAGTGTGATCTTGTCAGTGAAACATTCAGCCCACCTTGATATGAAAGGTGTAAAAATCATTGGAAATAGTGATTCAGTGATAAGGTCGAGGAGATTGGTCAGCGACAGAACGATTATCAGGGAGGTAAATGCTCACTGGGTTATCATGTATGCATGACTCTTTGTAACATGTTTGTGACTAATGGGTGTATTGTTCACCGGTACATTGTGAATGGGTATTTTGTATAATTGTAAACTAGTAGTATTCCTACTGAATCTAGTACAGTCATTGGCGTTTAATTTGAACTTTGAGTGCTGTCTCATTCTTTCTTGTAATTCTCATGTTTGAACCATAGAGTAACCAATCAAAAAGATGACAGTTTATAAACAACATTTGTTTATATATGTGGACATGAGGCTTCACATTATCATTGCCAGGAATGTAGACACAAAGACCTGTGTCCAGAGTTATGTCCTAGACAGTTTATAAACAACATTTGTTTATATATGTGGACATGAGGCTTCACATTATCATTGTCAGGAATGTAGACACAAAGACCTGTGTCCAGAGTTATGTCCTAGACAGTTTATAAACAACATTTGTTTATATATGTGGACATGAGGCTTCACATTATCATTGCCAGGAATGTAGACACAAAGACCTGTGTCCAGAGTTATGTCCGAGACAGTTTATAAACAACATTTGTTTATATATGTGGACATGAGGCTTCACATTATCATTGCCAGGAATGTAGACACAAAGACCTGTGTCAAGAGTTATGTCCTAGACAGTTTATAAATAACATTTGTTTATATATGTGGACATGAGGCTTCACATTATCATTGTCAGGAATGTAGACACAAAGACCTGTGTCCAGAGTTATGTCCGAGACAGTTTATAAACAACATTTGTTTATATATGTGGACATGAGGCTTCACATTATCATTGTCAGGAATGTAGACACAAAGACCTGTGTCCAGAGTTATGTCCTAGACAGTTTATAAACAACATTTGTTTATATATGTGGACATGAGGCTTCACATTATCATTGCCAGGAATGTAGACACAAAGACCTGTGTCCAGAGTTATGTCCTAGACAGTTTATAAACAACATTTGTTTATATATGTGGACATGAGGCTTCACATTATCATTGTCAGGAATGTAGACACAAAGACCTGTGTCCAGAGTTATGTCCGAGACAGTTTATAAACAACATTTGTTTATATATGTGGACATGAGGCTTCACATTATCATTGCCAGGAATGTAGACACAAAGACCTGTGTCCAGAGTTATGTCCGAGACAGTTTATAAACAACATTTGTTTATATATGTGGACATGAGGCTTCACATTATCATTGCCAGGAATGTAGACACAAAGACCTGTGTCCAGAGTTATGTCCTGGACAGTTTATAAACAACATTTGTTTATATATGTGGACATGAGGCTTCACATTATCATTGCCAGGAATGTAGACACAAAGACCTGTGTCCAGAGTTGTGTCCTAGACAGTTTATAAACAACATTTGTTTATATATGTGGACATGAGGATTCACATTATCATTGCCAGGAATGTAGACACAAAGACCTGTGTCCAGAGTTATGTCCTGGACAGTTTATAAACAACATTTGTTTATATATGTGGACATGAGGCTTCACATTATCATTGTCAGGAATGTCGACACAAAGACCTGTGTCCAGAGTTATGTCCTAGACAGTTTATAAACAACATTTGTTCATATATGTGGACATGAGGCGTCACATTATCATTGTCAGGAATGTAGACACAAAGACCTGTGTCCAGAGTTATGTCCGAGACAGTTTATAAACAACATTTTTTTATATATGAGGACATGAGGCTTCACATTATCATTGTCAGGAATGTAGACACAAAGACCTGTGTCCAGAGTTATGTCCGAGACAGTTTATAAACAACAATTGTTTAAATATGTGGACATGAGGCTTCACATTATCATTGTCAGGAATGTAGACACAAAGACCTGTGTCCAGAGGTATGTCCGAGACAGTTTATAAACAACATTTGTTTATATATGTGGACATGAGGCTTCACATTATCATTGCCAGGAATGTAGACACAAAGACCTGTGTCCAGAGTTATGTCCTAGACAGTTTATAAACAACATTTGTTTATATATGTGGACATGAGGCTTCACATTATCATTGTCAGGAATGTAGACACAAAGACCTGTGTCCAGAGTTATGTCCGAGACAGTTTATAAACAACATTTGTTTATATATGTGGACATGAGGCTTCACATTATCATTGTCAGGAATGTAGACACAAAGACCTGTGTCCAGAGTTATGTCCTAGACAGTTTATAAACAACATTTGTTTCTATATGTGGACATGAGGCTTCACATTATCATTGTCAGGATGTAGACACAAATACCTGTGTCCAGAGTTATGTCCGAGACAGTTTATAAACAACATTTGTTTATATATGTGGACATGAGGCTTCACATTATCATTGCCAGGAATGTAGACACAAAGACCTGTGTCCAGAGTTATGTCCTAGACAGTTTATAAAGAACATCTGTTTATATATGTGGACATGAGGCTTCACATTATCATTGCCAGGAATGTAGACACAAAGACCTGTGTCCAGAGTTATCTCCTAGACAGTTTATAAACAACATTTGTTTATATATGTGGACATGAGGCTTCACATTATCATTGCCAGGAATGTAGACACAAAGACCTGTGTCCAGAGTTATCTCCTAGACAGTTTATAAACAACATTTGTTTATATATGTGGATATGAGGCTTCACATTATCATTGCCAGGAATGTAGACACAAATACCTGTGTCCAGAGTTATCTCCTAGACAGTTTATAAACAACATTTGTTTATATATGTGGACATGAGGCTTCACATTATCATTGCCAGGAATGTAGACACAAAGACCTGTGTCCAGAGTTATCTCCTAGACAGTTTATAAACAACATTTGTTTATATATGTGGACATGAGGCTTCACATTATCATTGCCAGGAATGTAGACACAAAGACCTGTGTCTAGAGTTATGTCCTAGACAGTTTATAAACAACATTTGTTTATATATGTGGACATGAGGCTTCACATTATCATTGCCAGGAATGTAGACACAAAGACCTGTGTCCAGAGTTATGTCCGAGACAGTTTATAAACAACATTTGTTTATATATGTGGACATGAGGCTTCACATTATCATTGCCAGGAATGTAGACACAAAGACCTGTGTCCAGAGTTATGTCCTAGACAGTTTATAAACAACATTTGTTTATATATGTGGACATGAGGCTTCACATTATCATTGTCAGGAATGTAGACACAAAGACCTGTGTCCAGAGTTATGTCCTAGACAGTTTATAAACAACATTTGTTTATATATGTGGACATGAGGCTTCACATTATCATTGCCAGGAATGTAGACACAAAGACCTGTGTCCAGAGTTATGTCCGAGACAGTTTATAAACAACATTTGTTTATATATGTGGACATGAGGCTTCACATTATCATTGCCAGGAATGTAGACACAAAGACCTGTGTCCAGAGTTATGTCCGAGACAGTTTATAAACAACATTTGTTTATATATGTGGACATGAGGCTTCACATTATCATTGTCAGGAATGTCGACACAAAGACCTGTGTCCAGAGTTATGTCCTAGACAGTTTATAAACAACATTTGTTTATATATGTGGACATGAGGCTTCACATTATCATTGTCAGGAATGTAGACACAAAGACCTGTGTCCAGAGTTATGTCCGAGACAGTTTATAAACAACATTTGTTCATATATGTGGACATGAGGCTTCACATTATCATTGTCAGGAATGTAGACACAAAGACCTGTGTCCAGAGTTATGTCCGAGACAGTTTATAAACAACATTTTTTTATATATGAGGACATGAGGCTTCACATTATCATTGTCAGGAATGTAGACACAAAGACCTGTGTCCAGAGTTATGTCCGAGACAGTTTATAAACAACAATTGTTTAAATATGTGGACATGAGGCTTCACATTATCATTGTCTGGAATGTAGACACAAAGACCTGTGTCCAGAGGTATGTCCGAGACAGTTTATAAACAACATTTGTTTATATATGTGGACATGAGGCTTCACATTATCATTGTCAGGAATGTAGACACAAAGACCTGTGTCCAGAGTTATGTCCGAGACAGTTTATAAACAACATTTGTTTATATATGTGGACATGAGGCTTCACATTATCATTGTCAGGAATGTAGACACAAAGACCTGTGTCCAGAGTTATGTCCTAGACAGTTTATAAACAACATTTGTTTATATATGTGGACATGAGGCTTCACATTATCATTGTCAGGATGTAGACACAAATACCTGTGTCCAGAGTTATGTCCGAGACAGTTTATAAACAACATTTGTTGAGATATGTGGACATGAGGCTTCACATTATCATTGCCAGGAATGTAGTCACAAAGACCTGTGTCCAGAGTTATGTCCTAGACAGTTTATGAACAACATCTGTTTATATATGTGGACATGAGGCTTCACATTATCATTGCCAGGAATGTAGACACAAAGACCTGTGTCCAGAGTTATCTCCTAGACAGTTTATAAACAACATTTGTTTATATATGTGGACATGAGGCTTCACATTATCATTGCCAGGAATGTAGACACAAAGACCTGTGTCCAGAGTTATCTCCTAGACAGTTTATAAACAACATTTGTTTATATATGTGGACATGAGGCTTCACATTATCATTGCCAGGAATGTAGACACAAATACCTGTGTCCAGAGTTATCTCCTAGACAGTTTATAAACAACATGTGTTTATATATGTGGACATGAGGCTTCACATTATCATTGCCAGGAATGTAGACACAAAGACCTGTGTCCAGAGTTATCTCCTAGACAGTTTATAAACAACATTTGTTTATATATGTGGACATGAGGCTTCACATTATCATTGCCAGGAATGTAGACACAAAGACCTGTGTCTAGAGTTATGTCCTAGACAGTTTATAAACAACATTTGTTTATATATGTGGACATGAGGCTTCACATTATCATTGCCAGGAATGTAGACACAAAGACCTGTGCCCAGAGTTATGTCCGAGACAGTTTATAAACAACATTTGTTTATATATGTGGACATGAGGCTTCACATTATCATTGCCAGGAATGTAGACACAAAGACCTGTGTCCAGAGTTATGTCCTAGACAGTTTATAAACAACATTTGTTTATATATGTGGACATGAGGCTTCACATTATCATTGTCAGGAATGTAGACACAAAGACCTGTGTCCAGAGTTATGTCCTAGACAGTTTATAAACAACATTTGTTTATATATGTGGACATGAGGCTTCACATTATCATTGTCAGGAATGTAGACACAAAGACCTGTGTCCAGAGTTATGTCCTAGACAGTTTATAAACAACATTTGTTTATATATGTGGACATGAGGCTTCACATTATCATTGTCAGGAATGTAGACACAAAGACCTGTGTCCAGAGCTATGTCCTAGACAGTTTATAAACAACATTTGTTTATATATGTGGACATGAGGCTTCACATTATCATTGCCAGGAATGTAGACACAAAGACCTGTGTCCAGAGTTATGTCCTAGACAGTTTATAAACAACATTTGTTTATATATGTGGACATGAGGCTTCACATTATCATTGTCAGGAATGTAGACACAAAGACCTGTGTCCAGAGTTATGTCCTAGACAGTTTATAAACAACATTTGTTTATATATGTGGACATGAGGCTTCACATTATCATTGCCAGGAATGTAGACACAAAGACCTGTGTCCAGAGTTATGTCCGAGACAGTTTATAAACAACATTTGTTTATATATGTGGACATGAGGCTTCACATTATCATTGTCAGGAATGTAGACACAAAGACCTGTGTCCAGAGTTATGTCCTAGACAGTTTATAAACAACATTTGTTTATATATGTGGACATGAGGCTTCACATTATCATTGTCAGGAATGTAGACACAAAGACCTGTGTCCAGAGTTATGTCCTAGACAGTTTATAAACAACATTTGTTTATATATGTGGACATGAGGCTTCACATTATCATTGTCAGGAATGTAGACACAAAGACCTGTGTCCAGAGTTATGTCCTAGACAGTTTATGAACAACATTTGTTTATATATGTGGACATGAGGCTTCACATTATCATTGCCAGGAATGTAGACACAAAGACCTGTGTCCAGAGTTATGTCCGAGACAGTTTATAAACAACATTTGTTTATATATGTGGACATGAGGCTTCACATTATCATTGTCAGGAATGTAGACACAAAGACCTGTGTCCAGAGTTATGTCCTAGACAGTTTATAAACAACATTTGTTTATATATGTGGACATGAGGCTTCACATTATCATTGCCAGGAATGTAGACACAAAGACCTGTGTCTAGAGTTATGTCCTAGACAGTTTATAAACAACATTTGTTTATATATGTGGACATGAGGCTTCACATTATCATTGCCAGGAATGTAGACACAAAGACCTGTGTCCAGAGTTATGTCCGAGACAGTTTATAAACAACATTTGTTTATATATGTGGACATGAGGCTTCACATTATCATTGCCAGGAATGTAGACACAAAGACCTGTGTCCAGAGTTATGTCCTAGACAGTTTATAAACAACATTTGTTTATATATGTGGACATGAGGCTTCACATTATCATTGTCAGGAATGTAGACACAAAGACCTGTGTCCAGAGTTATGTCCTAGACAGTTTATAAACAACATTTGTTTATATATGTGGACATGAGGCTTCACATTATCATTGTCAGGAATGTAGACACAAAGACCTGTGTCCAGAGTTATGTCCTAGACAGTTTATAAACAACATTTGTTTATATATGTGGACATGAGGCTTCACATTATCATTGTCAGGAATGTAGACACAAAGACCTGTGTCCAGAGCTATGTCCTAGACAGTTTATAAACAACATTTGTTTATATATGTGGACATGAGGCTTCACATTATCATTGCCAGGAATGTAGACACAAAGACCTGTGTCCAGAGTTATGTCCTAGACAGTTTATAAACAACATTTGTTTATATATGTGGACATGAGGCTTCACATTATCATTGTCAGGAATGTAGACACAAAGACCTGTGTCCAGAGTTATGTCCTAGACAGTTTATAAACAACATTTGTTTATATATGTGGACATGAGGCTTCACATTATCATTGCCAGGAATGTAGACACAAAGACCTGTGTCCAGAGTTATGTCCGAGACAGTTTATAAACAACATTTGTTTATATATGTGGACATGAGGCTTCACATTATCATTGTCAGGAATGTAGACACAAAGACCTGTGTCCAGAGTTATGTCCTAGACAGTTTATAAACAACATTTGTTTATATATGTGGACATGAGGCTTCACATTATCATTGTCAGGAATGTAGACACAAAGACCTGTGTCCAGAGTTATGTCCTAGACAGTTTATAAACAACATTTGTTTATATATGTGGACATGAGGCTTCACATTATCATTGTCAGGAATGTAGACACAAAGACCTGTGTCCAGAGTTATGTCCTAGACAGTTTATGAACAACATTTGTTTATATATGTGGACATGAGGCTTCACATTATCATTGCCAGGAATGTAGACACAAAGACCTGTGTCCAGAGTTATGTCCGAGACAGTTTATAAACAACATTTGTTTATATATGTGGACATGAGGCTTCACATTATCATTGTCAGGAATGTAGACACAAAGACCTGTGTCCAGAGTTATGTCCTAGACAGTTTATAAACAACATTTGTTTATATATGTGGACATGAGGCTTCACATTATCATTGTCAGGAATGTAGACACAAAGACCTGTGTCCAGAGTTATGTCCTAGACAGTTTATAAACAACATTTGTTTATATATGTGGACATGAGGCTTCACATTATCATTGCCAGGAATGTAGACACAAAGACCTGTGTCCAGAGTTATGTCCTAGACAGTTTATAAACAACATTTGTTTATATATGTGGACATGAGGCTTCACATTATCATTGCCAGGAATGTAGACACAAAGACATGTGTCCAGAGTTATGTCCTAGACAGTTTATAAACAACATTTGTTTATATATGTGGACATGAGGCTTCACATTATCATTGCCAGGAATGTAGACACAAAGACCTGTGTCCAGAGTTATGTCCGAGACAGTTTATAAACAACATTTGTTTATATATGTGGACATGAGGCTTCACATTATCATTGTCAGGAATGTAGACACAAAGACCTGTGTCCAGAGTTATGTCCTAGACAGTTTATAAACAACATTTGTTTATATATGTGGACATGAGGCTTCACATTATCATTGTCAGGAATGTAGACACAAAGACCTGTGTCCAGAGTTATGTCCGAGACAGTTTATAAACAACATTTGTTTATATATGTGGACATGAGGCTTCACATTATCATTGTCAGGAATGTAGACACAAAGACCTGTGTCCAGAGTTATGTCCGAGACAGTTTATAAACAACATTTGTTTATATATGTGGACATGAGGCTTCACATTATCATTGCCAGGAATGTAGACACAAAGACCTGTGTCCAGAGTTATGTCCTAGACAGTTTATAAACAACATTTGTTTATATATGTGGACATGAGGCTTCACATTATCATTGCCAGGAATGTAGACACAAAGACCTATGTCCAGAGTTTTGTCCTAGACAGTTTATAAACAACATTTGTTTATATATGTGGACATGAGGATTCACATTATCATTGCCAGGAATGTAGACACAAAGACCTGTGTCCAGAGTTATGTCCTAGACAGTTTATAAACAACATTTGTTTATATATGTGGACATGAGGCTTCACATTATCATTGCCAGGAATGTAGACACAAAGACCTCTGTCCAGAGTTATGTCCTAGACAGTTTATAAACAACATTTGTTTATATATGTGGACATGAGGCTTCACATTATCATTGTCAGGAATGTAGACACAAAGACCTCTGTCCAGAGTTATGTCCTGGACAGTTTATAAACAACATTTGTTTATATATGTGGACATGAGGCTTCACATTATCATTGTCAGGAATGTAGACACAAAGACCTGTGTCCAGAGTTATTTCCTGGACAGTTTATAAACAACATTTGTTTATATATGTGGACATGAGGCTTCACATTATCATTGTCAGGAATGTAGACACAAAGACCTGTGTCCAGAGTTATGTCCTGGACAGTTTATAAACAACATTTGTTTATATATGTGGACATGAGGCTTCACATTATCATTGCCAGGAATGTAGACACAAAGACCTCTGTCCAGAGTTATGTCCTAGACAGTTTATAAACAACATTTGTTTATATATGTGGACATGAGGCTTCACATTATCATTGCCAGGAATGTAGACACAAAGACCTGTGTCCAGAGTTATGTCCTGGACAGTTTATAAACAACATTTGTTTATATATGTGGACATGAGGCTTCACATTATCATTGTCAGGAATGTAGACACAAAGACCTGTGTCCAGAGTTAAGTCCGAGACAGTTTATAAACAACATTTGTTTATATATGTGGACATGAGGCTTCACATTATCATTGCCAGGAATGTAGACACAAAGACCTGTGTCCAGAGTTATGTCCTAGACAGTTTATAAACAACATTTGTTTATATATGTGGATATGAGGCTTCACATTATCATTGCCAGGAATGTAGACACAAAGACCTGTGTCCAGAGTTATGTCCTGGACAGTTTATAAACAACATTTGTTTATATATGTGGACATGAGGCTTCACATTATCATTGCCAGGAATATAGACACAAAGACCTGTGTCCAGAGTTATGTCCTAGACAGTTTATAAACAACATTTGTTTATATATGTGGACATGAGGCTTCACATTATCATTGTCAGGAATGTAGACACAAAGACCTGTGTCCAGAGTTATGTCCTAGACAGTTTATAAACAACATTTGTTTATATATGTGGACATGAGGCTTCACATTATCATTGCCAGGAATGTAGACACAAAGACCTGTGTCCAGAGTTATGTCCTAGACAGTTTATAAACAACATTTGTTTATATATGTGGACATGAGGCTTCACATTATCATTGTCAGGAATGTAGACACAAAGACCTGTGTCCAGAGTTATGTCCGAGACAGTTTATAAACAACATTTGTTTATATATGTGGACATGAGGCTTCACATTATCATTGTCAGGAATGTAGACACAAAGACCTGTGTCCAGAGTTATGTCCTGGACAGTTTATAAACAACATTTGTTTATATATGTGGACATGAGGCTTCACATTATCATTGTCAGGAATGTAGACACAAAGACCTGTGTCCAGAGTTATGTCCGAGACAGTTTATAAACAACATTTGTTTATATATGTGGACATGAGGCTTCACATTATCATTGTCAGGAATGTAGACACAAATACCTGTGTCCAGAGTTATGTCCGAGACAGTTTATAAACAACATTTGTTTATATATGTGGACATGAGGCTTCACATTATCATTGCCAGGAATGTAGACACAAAGACCTGTGTCCAGAGTTATGTCCTAGACAGTTTATAAACAACATTTGTTTATATATGTGGACATGAGGCTTCACATTATCATTGCCAGGAATGTGGACACAAAGACCTGTGTCCAGAGTTATGTCCTGGACAGTTTATAAACAACATTTGTTTATATATGTGGACATGAGGCTTCACATTATCATTGCCAGGAATGTAGACACAAAGACCTGTGTCCAGAGTTATGTCCCAGACAGTTTATAAACAACATTTGTTTATATATGTGGACATGAGGCTTCACATTATCATTGCCAGGAATGTAGGCACAAAGACCTGTGTCCAGAGTTATGTCCGAGACAGTTTATAAACAACATTTGTTTATATATGTGGACATGAGGCTTCACATTATCATTGTCAGGAATGTAGACACAAAGACCTGTGTCCAGAGTTATGTCCTAGACAGTTTATAAACAACATTTGTTTATATATGTGGACATGAGGCTTCACATTATCATTGTCAGGAATGTAGACACAAAGACCTGTGTCCAGAGTTATGTCATGGACAGTTTATAAACAACATTTGTTTATATATGTGGACATGAGGCTTCACATTACCATTGCCAGGAATGTAGACACAAAGACCTGTGCCCAGAGTTATGTCCTGGACAGTTTATAAACAACATTTGTTTATATATGTGGACATGAGGCTTCACATTATCATTGCCAGGAATATAGACACAAAGACCTGTGTCCAGAGTTATGTCCTAGACAGTTTATAAACAACATTTGTTTATATATGTGGACATGAGGCTTCACATTATCATTGTCAGGAATGTAGACACAAAGACCTGTGTCCAGAGTTATGTCCTAGACAGTTTATAAACAACATTTGTTTATATATGTGGACATGAGGCTTCACATTATCATTGTCAGGAATGTAGACACAAAGACCTGTGTCCAGAGTTATGTCCTGGACAGTTTATAAACAACATTTGTTTATATATGTGGACATGAGGCTTCACATTATCATTGCCAGGAATGTAGACACAAAGACCTCTGTCCAGAGTTATGTCCTAGACAGTTTATAAACAACATTTGTTTATATATGTGGACATGAGGCTTCTCATTATCATTGCCAGGAATGTAGACACAAAGACCTGTGTCCAGAGTTATGTCCTGGACAGTTTATAAACAACATTTGTTTATATATGTGGACATGAGGCTTCACATTATCATTGTCAGGAATGTAGACACAAAGACCTGTGTCCAGAGTTATGTCCGAGACAGTTTATAAACAACATTTGTTTATATATGTGGACATGAGGCTTCACATTATCATTGCCAGGAATGTAGACACAAAGACCTGTGTCCAGAGTTATGTCCTACACAGTTTATAAACAACATTTGTTTATATATGTGGATATGAGGCTTCACATTATCATTGCCAGGAATGTAGACACAAAGACCTGTGTCCAGAGTTATGTCCTAGACAGTTTATAAACAACATTTCTTTATATATGTGGACATGAGGCTTCACATTATCATTGTCAGGAATGTAGACACAAAGACCTGTGTCCAGAGTTATGTCCGAGACAGTTTATAAACAACATTTGTTTATATATGTGGACATGAGGCTTCACATTATCATTGTCAGGAATGTAGACACAAAGACCTGTGTCCAGAGTTATGTCCTGGACAGTTTATAAACAACATTTGTTTATATATGTGGACATGAGGCTTCACATTATCATTGTCAGGAATGTAGACACAAAGACCTGTGTCCAGAGTTATGTCCGAGACAGTTTATAAACAACATTTGTTTATATATGTGGACATGAGGCTTCACATTATCATTGTCAGGAATGTAGACACAAATACCTGTGTCCAGAGTTATGTCCGAGACAGTTTATAAACAACATTTGTTTATATATGTGGACATGAGGCTTCACATTATCATTGCCAGGAATGTAGACACAAAGACCTGTGTCCAGAGTTATGTCCTAGACAGTTTATAAACAACATTTGTTTATATATGTGGACATGAAGCTTCACATTATCATTGCCAGGAATGTGGACACAAAGACCTGTGTCCAGAGTTATGTCCTGGACAGTTTATAAACAACATTTGTTTATATATGTGGACATGAGGCTTCACATTATCATTGCCAGGAATGTAGACACAAAGACCTGTGTCCAGAGTTATGTCCCAGACAGTTTATAAACAACATTTGTTTTTATATGTGGACATGAGGCTTCACATTATCATTGCCAGGAATGGAGACACAAATACCTGTGTCCAGAGTTATGTCCGAGACAGTTTATAAACAACATTTGTTTATATATGTGGACATGAGGCTTCACATTATCATTGCCAGGAATGTAGACACAAAGACCTGTGTCCAGAGTTATGTCCTGGACAGTTTATAAACAACATTTGTTTATATATGTGGACATGAGGCTTCACATTATCATTGCCAGGAATGTAGGCACAAAGACCTGTGTCCAGAGTTATGTCCGAGACAGTTTATAAACAACATTTGTTTATATATGTGGACATGAGGCTTCACATTATCATTGTCAGGAATGTAGACACAAAGACCTGTGTCCAGAGTTATGTCCTAGACAGTTTATAAACAACATTTGTTTATATATGTGGACATGAGGCTTCACATTATCATTGTCAGGAATGTAGACACAAAGACCTGTGTCCAGAGTTATGTCCTAGACAGTTTATAAACAACATTTGTTTATATATGTGGACATGAGGCTTCACATTATCATTGCCAGGAATGTAGACACAAAGACCTGTGCCCAGAGTTATGTCCTGGACAGTTTATAAACAACATTTGTTTATATATGTGGACATGAGGCTTCACATTATCATTGCCAGGAATATAGACACAAAGACCTGTGTCCAGAGTTATGTCCTAGACAGTTTATAAACAACATTTGTTTATATATGTGGACATGAGGCTTCACATTATCATTGTCAGGAATGTAGACACAAAGACCTGTGTCCAGAGTTATGTCCTAGACAGTTTATAAACAACATTTGTTTATATATGTGGACATGAGGCTTCACATTATCTATCATTGCCAGGAATGTAGACACAAAGACCTCTGTCCAGAGTTATGTCCGAGACAGTTTATAAACAACATTTATTTATATATGTGGACATGAGGCTTCACATTATCATTGTCAGGAATGTAGACACAAAGACCTGTGTCCAGAGTTATGTCCTAGACAGTTTATAAACAACATTTGTTTATATATGTGGACATGAGGCTTCACATTATCATTGCCAGGAATGTAGACACAAAGACCTGTGTCCAGAGTTATGTCCTAGACAGTTTATAAACAACATTTGTTTATATATGTGGACATGAGGCTTCACATTATCATTGCCAGGAATGTAGACACAAAGACCTGTGTCCAGAGTTATGTCCGAGACAGTTTATAAACAACATTTGTTTATATATGTGGACATGAGGCTTCACATTATCATTGCCAGGAATGTAGACACAAATACCTGTGTCCAGAGTTATGTCCTGGACAGTTTATAAACAACATTTGTTAAAATATGTGGACATGCGGCTTCACTTTATCATTGCCAGGAATGTAGGCACAAAGACCTGTGTCCAGAGTTATGTCCGAGACAGTTTATAAACAACATTTGTTTATATATGTGGACATGAGGCTTCACATTATCATTGTCAGGAATGTAGACACAAAGACCTGTGTCCAGAGTTATGTCCTAGACAGTTTATAAACAACATTAGTTTATATATGTGGACATGAGGCTTCACATTATCATTGCCAGGAATGTAGACACAAAGACCTGTGTCCAGAGTTATGTCCTAGACAGTTTATAAACAACATTTGTTTATATATGTGGACATGAGGCTTCACATAATCATTGTCAGGAATGTAGACACAAAGACCTGTGTCCAGAGTTATGTCCTAGACAGTTTATAAACAACATTTGTTTATATATGTGGACATGAGGCTTCACATTATCATTGTCAGGAATGTAGACACAAAGACCTGTGTCCAGAGTTATGTCCGAGACAGTTTATAAACAACATTTGTTTATATATGTGGACATGAGGCTTCACATTATCATTGTCAGGAATGTAGACACAAAGACCTGTGTCCAGAGTTATGACCGAAACAGTTTATAAACAACATTTGTTTATATATGTGGACATGAGGCTTCACATTATCATTGCCAGGAATGTAGACACAAAGACCTGTGTCCAGAGTTATGTCCGAGACAGTTTATAAACAACATCTGTTTATATATGTGGACATGAGGCTTCACATTATCATTGCCAGGAATGTAGACACAAAGACCTGTGTCCAGAGTTATGTCCGAGACAGTTTATAAACAACATCTGTTTATATATGTGGACATGAGGCTTCACATTATCATTGTCAGGAATGTAGACACAAAGACCTGTGTCCAGAGTTATGTCCGAGACAGTTTATAAACAACATTTGTTTGTATATGTGGACATGAGGCTTCACATTATCATTGCCAGGAATGTAGACACAAAGACCTGTGTCCAGAGTTATGTCCGAGACAGTTTATAAACAACATTTGTTTATATATGTGGACATCAGGCTTCACATTATCATTGCCAGGAATGTAGACACAAAGACCTGTGTCCAGAGTTATGTCCTGGACAGTTTATAAACAACATTTGTTTATATATGTGGACATGAGGCTTCACATTATCATTGTCAGGAATGTAGGCACAAAGACCTGTGTCCAGAGTTATGTCCCAGACAGTTTATAAACAACATTTGTTTATATATGTGGACATGAGGTTTCACATTATCATTGCCAGGAATGTAGACACAAAGACCTGTGTCCAGAGTTATGTCCGAGACAGTTTATAAACAACATTTGTTTATATATGTGGACATGAGGCTTCACATTATCATTGTCAGGAATGTAGACACAAAGACCTGTGTCCAGAGTTATGTCCGAGACAGTTTATAAACAACATTTGTTTATATATGTGGACATGAGGCTTCACATTATCATTGTCAGGAATGTAGACACAAAGACCTGTGTCCAGAGTTATGTCCGAGACAGTTTATAAACAACATTTGTTTATATATGTGGACATGAGGCTTCACATTATCATTGCCAGGAATGTAGACACAAAGACCTGTGTCCAGAGTTATGTCCGAGACAGTTTATAAACAACATTTGTTTATATATGTGGACATGAGGCTTCACATTATCATTGTCAGGAATGTAGACACAAAGACCTGTGTCCAGAGTTATGTCCTGGACAGTTTATAAACAACATTTGTTTATATATGTGGACATGAGGCTTCACATTATCATTGCCAGGAATGTAGACACAAAGACCTGTGTCCAGAGTTATATCCTAGACAGTTTATAAACAACATTTGTTTATATATGTGGTCATGAGGCTTCACATTATCATTGCCAGGAATGTAGACACAAAGACCTGTGACCAGAGTTATGTCCTAGACAGTTTATAAACAACATTTGTTTATATATGTGGACATGAGGCTTCACATTATCATTGTCAGGAATGTAGACACAAAGACCTGTGTCCAGAGTTATGTCCGAGACAGTTTATAAACAACATTTGTTTATATATGTGGACATGAGGCTTCACATTATCATTGTCAGGAATGTAGACACAAAGACCTGTGTCCAGAGTTATGTCCTAGACAGTTTATAAACAACATTTGTTTATATATGTGGACATGAGGCTTCACATTATCATTGTCAGGAATGTAGACACAAAGACCTGTGTCCAGAGTTATGTCCGAGTCAGTTTATCAACAACATTTGTTTATATATGTGGACATGAGGCTTCACATTATCATTGCCAGGAATGTAGACACAAAGACCTGTGTCCAGAGTTATGTCCTAGACAGTTTATAAACAACATTTGTTTATATATGTGGACATGAGGCTTCACATTATCATTGCCAGGAATGTAGACACAAAGACCTGTGTCCAGAGTTATGTCCTAGACAGTTTATAAACAACATTTGTTTATATATGTGGACATGAGGCTTCACATTATCATTGCCAGGAATGTAGACACAAAGACCTGTGTCCAGAGTTATGTCCGAGACAGTTTATAAACAACATTTGTTTATATATGTGGACATGAGGCTTCACATTATCATTGTCAGGAATGTAGACACAAAGACCTGTGTCCAGAGTTATGTCCTAGACAGTTTATAAACAACATTTGTTTATATATGTGGACATGAGGCTTCACATTATCATTGCCAGGAATGTAGACACAAAGACCTGTGTCCAGAGTTATGTCCTAGACAGTTTATAAACAACATTTGTTTATATATGTGGACATGAGGCTTCACATTATCATTGTCAGGAATGTAGACACAAAGACCTGTGTCCAGAGTTATGTCCGAGACAGTTTATAAACAACATTTGTTTATATATGTGGACATGAGGCTTCACATTATCATTGCCAGGAATGTAGACACAAAGACCTGTGTCCAGAGTTATGTCCTAGACAGTTTATAAACAACATTTGTTTATATATGTGGACATGAGGCTTCACATTATCATTGTCAGGAATGTAGACACAAAGACCTGTGTCCAGAGTTATGTCCGAGACAGTTTATAAACAACATTTGTTTATATATGTGGACATGAGGCTTCACATTATCATTGTCAGGAATGTAGACACAAAGACCTGTGTCCAGAGTTATGTCCTAGACAGTTTATAAACAACATTTGTTTATATATGTGGACATGAGGCTTCACATTATCATTGTCAGGAATGTAGACACAAAGACCTGTGTCCAGAGTTATGTCCGAGTCAGTTTATCAACAACATTTGTTTATATATGTGGACATGAGGCTTCACATTATCATTGCCAGGAATGTAGACACAAAGACCTGTGTCCAGAGTTATGTCCTAGACAGTTTATAAACAACATTTGTTTATATATGTGGACATGAGGCTTCACATTATCATTGCCAGGAATGTAGACACAAAGACCTGTGTCCAGAGTTATGTCCGAGACAGTTTATAAACAACATTTGTTTATATATGTGGACATGAGGCTTCACATTATCATTGTCAGGAATGTAGACACAAAGACCTGTGTCCAGAGTTATGTCCTAGACAGTTTATAAACAACATTTGTTTATATATGTGGACATGAGGCTTCACATTATCATTGCCAGGAATGTAGACACAAAGACCTGTGTCCAGAGTTATGTCCTAGACAGTTTATAAACAACATTTGTTTATATATGTGGACATGAGGCTTCACATTATCATTGTCAGGAATGTAGACACAAAGACCTGTGTCCAGAGTTATGTCCGAGACAGTTTATAAACAACATTTGTTTATATATGTGGACATGAGGCTTCACATTATCATTGCCAGGAATGTAGACACAAAGACCTGTGTCCAGAGTTATGTCCTAGACAGTTTATAAACAACATTTGTTTATATATGTGGACATGAGGCTTCACATTATCATTGCCAGGAATGTAGGCACAAAGACCTGTGTCCAGAGTTATGTCCGAGACAGTTTATAAACAACATTTGTTTATATATGTGGACATGAGGCTTCACATTATAATTGCCAGGAATGTAGACACAAAGACCTGTGTCCAGAGTTATGTCCTGGACAGTTTATAAACAAGATTTGTTTATATATGTGGACATGAGGCTTCACATTATCATTGCCAGGAATGTAGACACAAAGACCTGTGTCCAGAGTTATGTCTGAGACAGTTTATAAACAACATTTGTTTATATATGTGGACATGAGGCTTCACATTATCATTGTCAGGAATGTAGACACAAAGACCTGCGTCCAGAGTTATGTCCGAGACAGTTTATAAACAACATTTGTTTATATATGTGGACATGAGGCTTCACATTATCATTGTCAGGAATGTAGACACAAAGACCTGCGTCCAGAGTTATGTCCTAGACAGTTTATAAACAACATTTGTTTATATATGTGGACATGAGGCTTCACATTATCATTGTCAGGAATGTAGACACAAAGACCTGTGTCCAGAGTTATGTCCGAGACAGTTTATAAACAACATTTGTTTATATATGTGGACATGAGGCTTCACATTATCATTGTCAGGAATGTAGACACAAAGACCTGTGTCCAGAGTTATGTCCGAGACAGTTTATAAACAACATTTGTTTATATATGTGGACATGAGGCTTCACATTATCATTGTCAGGAATGTAGACACAAAGACCTGTGTCCAGAGTTATGTCCGAGACAGTTTATAAACAACATTTGTTTATATATGTGGACATGAGGCTTCACATTATCATTGTCAGGAATGTAGACACAAAGACCTGTGTCCAGAGATATGTCCGAGACAGTTTATAAACAACATTTGTTTATATATGTGGACATGAGGCTTCACATTATCATTGTCAGGAATGTAGACACAAAGACCTGTGTCCAGGGTTATGTCCGAGACAGTTTATAAACAACATTTGTTTATATATGTGGACATGAGGCTTCACATTATCATTGCCAGGAATGTAGACACAAAGACCTGTGTCCAGAGTTATGTCCTGGACAGTTTATAAACAACATTTGTTTATATATGTGGACATGAGGCTTCACATTATCATTGTCAGGAATGTCGACACAAAGACCTGTGTCCAGAGTTATGTCCTAGACAGTTTATAAACAACATTTGTTTATATATGTGGACATGAGGCTTCACATTATCATTGCCAGGAAAGTAGACACAAAGAGCTGTGTCCAGAGTTATGTCCTAGACAGTTTATAAACAACATTTGTTTACATATGTGGACATGAGGCTTCACATTATCATTGTCAGGAATGTAGACACAAAGAAGTGTGTCCAGAGTTATGTCCGAGACAGTTTATGAACAACAGTTGTTTATATATGTGGACATGAGGCTTCACATTATCATTGTCAGGAATGTAGACACAAAGACCTGTGTCCAGAGTTTTGTCCGAGACAGTTTATAAACAACATTTGTTTATATATGTGGACATGAGGCTTCACATTATCATTGCCAGGAATGTAGACACAAAGACCTGTGTCCAGAGTTATGTCCTAGACAGTTTCTCAACAACATTTGTTTATATATGTGGACATGAGGCTTCACATTATCATTGCCAGGAATGTAGACACAAAGACCTGTGTCCAGAGTTATGTCCTAGACAGTTTATAAACAACATTTGTTTATATATGTGGACATGAGGCTTCACATTATCATTGCCAGGAATGTAGACACAAAGACCTGTGTCCAGAGTTATGTCCAAGACAGTTTATAAACAACATTTGTTTATATATGTGGACATGAGGCTTCACATTATCATTGCCAGGAATGTAGACACAAAGACCTGTGTCCAGAGTTATGTCCGAGACAGTTTATAAACAACATTTGTTTATATATGTGGACATGAGGCTTCACATTATCATTGTCAGGAATGTAGACACAAAGACCTGTGTCCAGAGTTATGTCCTGGACAGTTTATAAACAACATTTGTTTATATATGTGGACATGAGGCTTCACATTATCATTGTCAGGAATGTAGACACAAAGACCTGTGTCCAGAGTTATGTCCTAGACAGTTTATAAACAACATTTGTTTATATATGTGGACATGAGGCTTCACATTATCATTGTCAGGAATGTAGACACAAAGACCTGTGTCCAGAGTTATGTCCTAGACAGTTTATAAACAACATTTGTTTATATATGTGGACATGAGGCTTCACATTATCATTGTCAGGAATGTAGACACAAAGACCTGTGTCCAGAGTTATGTCCTAGACAGTTTATAAACAACATTTGTTTATATATGTGGACATGAGGCTTCACATTATCATTGTCAGGAATGTAGACACAAAGACCTGTGTCCAGAGTTATGTCCGAGACAGTTTATAAACAACATTTGTTTATATATGTGGACATGAGGCTTCACATTATCATTGCCAGGAATGTAGACACAAAGACCTGTGTCCAGAGTTATGTCCTAGACAGTTTATAAACTACATTTGTTTATATATATGGACATGAGGCTTCACATTATCATTGCCAGGAATGTAGACACAAAGACCTGTGTCCAGAGTTATGTCCTAGACAGTTTATAAACAACATTTGTTTATATATGTGGACATTGAGGCTTCACATTATCATTGCCAGGAATGTAGACACAAAGACCTGTGTCCAGAGTTATGTCCTAGACAGTTTATAAACAACATTTGTTTATATATGTGGACATGAGGCTTCACATTATCATTGTCAGGAATGTAGACACAAAGACCTGTGTCCAGAGTTATGTCCTAGACAGTTTATAAACAACATTTGTTTATATATGTGGACATGAGGCTTCACATTATCATTGCCAGGAATGTAGGCACAAAGTCCTGTGTCCAGAGTTATGTCCTAGACAGTTTATAAACAACATTTGTTTATATATGTGGACATGAGGCTTCACATTATCATTGTCAGGAATGTAGACACAAAGACCTGTGTCCAGAGTTATGTCCGAGACAGTTTATAAACAACATTTGTTAATATATGTGGACATGAGGCTTCACATTATCATTGTCAGGAATGTAGACACAAAGACCTGTGTCCAGAGTTATGTCCTGGACAGTTTATAAACAACATTTGTTTATATATGTGGACATGAGGCTTCACATTATCATTGTCAGGAATGTAGACACAAAGACCTGTGTCCAGAGTTATGTCCTAGACAGTTTATAAACAACATTTGTTTATATATGTGGACATGAGGCTTCACATTATCATGGTCAGGAATGTAGACACAAATACCTGTGTCCAGAGTTATGTCCGAGACAGTTTATAAACAACATTTGTTTATATATGTGGACATGAGGCTTCACATTATCATTGCCAGGAATGTAGACACAAAGACCTGTGTCCAGAGTTATGTCCTGGACAGTTTATAAACAACATTTGTTTATATATGTGGTCATGAGGCTTCACATTATCATTGCCAGGAATGTAGACACAAAGACCTGTGTCCAGAGTTATGTCCTGGACAGTTTATAAACAACATTTGTTTATATATGTGGACATGAGGCTTCACATTATCATTGCCAGGAATGTAGGCACAAAGACCTGTGTCCAGAGTTATGTCCGAGACAGTTTATAAACAACATTTGTTTATATATGTGGACATGAGGCTTCACATTATCATTGCCAGGAATGTAGACACAAAGACCTGTGTCCAGAGTTATGTCCCAGACAGTTTATAAACAACATTTGTTTTTATATGTGGACATGAGGCTTCACATTATCATTGCCAGGAATGTAGACACAAATACCTGTGTCCAGAGTTATGTCCGAGACAGTTTATAAACAACATTTGTTTATATATGTGGACATGAGGCTTCACATTATCATTGCCAGGAATGTAGACACAAAGACCTGTGTCCAGAGTTATGTCCTGGACAGTTTATAAACAACATTTGTTTATATATGTGGACATGAGGCTTCACATTATCATTGCCAGGAATGTAGGCACAAAGACCTGTGTCCAGAGTTATGTCCGAGACAGTTTATAAACAACATTTGTTTATATATGTGGACATGAGGCTTCACATTATCATTGTCAGGAATGTAGACACAAAGACCTGTGTCCAGAGTTATGTCCTAGACAGTTTATAAACAACATTTGTTTATATATGTGGACATGAGGCTTCACATTATCATTGTCAGGAATGTAGACACAAAGACCTGTGTCCAGAGTTATGTCCTGGACAGTTTATAAACAACATTTGTTTATATATGTGGTCATGAGGCTTCACATTATCATTGCCAGGAATGTAGACACAAAGACCTGTGTCCAGAGTTATGTCCTGGACAGTTTATAAACAACATTTGTTTATATATGTGGACATGAGGCTTCACATTATCATTGCCAGGAATGTAGGCACAAAGACCTGTGTCCAGAGTTATGTCCGAGACTGTTTATAAACAACATTTGTTTTCTATGTGGACATGAGGCTTCACATTATCATTGTCAGGAATGTAGACACAAAGACCTGTGTCCAGAGTTATGTCCTAGACAGTTTATAAACAACATTTGTTTATATATGTGGACATGAGGCTTCACATTATCATTGTCAGGAATGTAGACACAAAGACCTGTGTCCAGAGTTATGTCCTGGACAGTTTATAAACAACATTTGTTTATATATGTGGACATGAGGCTTCACATTATCATTGCCAGGAATGTAGACACAAAGACCTGTGTCCAGAGTTATGTCCTGGACAGTTTATAAACAACATTTGTTTATATATGTGGACATGAGGCTTCACATTATCATGGCCAGGAATATAGACACAAAGACCTGTGTCCAGAGTTATGTCCTAGACAGTTTATAAACAACATTTGTTTATATATGTGGACATGAGGCTTCACATTATCATTGTCAGGAATGTAGACACAAAGACCTGTGTCCAGAGTTATGTCCTAGACAGTTTATAAACAACATTTGTTTATATATGTGGACATGAGGCTTCACATTATCATTGTCAGGAATGTAGACACAAAGACCTGTGTCCAGAGTTATGTCCTGGACAGTTTATAAACAACATTTGTTTATATATGTGGACATGAGGCTTCACATTATCATTGCCAGGAATGTAGGCACAAAGACCTGTGTCCAGAGTTATGTCCGAGACAGTTTATAAACAACATTTGTTTTCTATGTGGACATGAGGCTTCACATTATCATTGTCAGGAATGTAGACACAAAGACCTGTGTCCAGAGTTATGTCCTAGACAGTTTATAAACAACATTTGTTTATATATGTGGACATGAGGCTTCACATTATCATTGTCAGGAATGTAGACACAAAGACCTGTGTCCAGAGTTATGTCCTGGACAGTTTATAAACAACATTTGTTTATATATGTGGACATGAGGCTTCACATTATCATTGCCAGGAATGTAGACACAAAGACCTGTGTCCAGAGTTATGTCCTGGACAGTTTATAAACAACATTTGTTTATATATGTGGACATGAGGCTTCACATTATCATGGCCAGGAATATAGACACAAAGACCTGTGTCCAGAGTTATGTCCTAGACAGTTTATAAACAACATTTGTTTATATATGTGGACATGAGGCTTCACATTATCATTGTCAGGAATGTAGACACAAAGACCTGTGTCCAGAGTTATGTCCTAGACAGTTTATAAACAACATTTGTTTATATATGTGGACATGAGGCTTCACATTATCATTGTCAGGAATGTAGACACAAAGACCTGTGTACAGAGTTATGTCCTAGACAGTTTATAAACAACATTTGTTTATATATGTGGACATGAGGCTTCACATTATCATTGCCAGGAATGTAGACACAAAGACCTCTGTCCAGAGTTATGTCCGAGACAGTTTATAAACAACATTTGTTTATATATGTGGACATGAGGCTTCACATTATCATTGCCAGGAATGTAGACACAAAGACCTGTGTCCAGAGTTATGTCCGAGACAGTTTATAAACAACATTTGTTTATATATGTGGACATGAGGCTTCACATTATCATTGCCAGGAATGTAGACACAAATACCTGTGTCCAGAGTTATGTCCTGGACAGTTTATAAACAACATTTGTTTCTATATGTGGACATGAGGCTTCACTTTATCATTGCCAGGAATGTAGGCACAAAGACCTGTGTCCAGAGTTATGTCCGAGACAGTTTATAAACAACATTTGTTTATATATGTGGACATGAGGCTTCACATTATCATTGTCTGGAATGTAGACACAAAGACCTGTGTCCAGAGTTATGTCCTAGACAGTTTATAAACAACATTTGTTTATATATGTGGACATGAGGCTTCACATTATCAAAGCCAGGAATGTAGACACAAAGACATGTGTCCAGAGTTATGTCCGAGACAGTTTATAAACAACATTTGTTTATATATGTGGACATGAGGCTTCACATTATCATTGTCAGGAATGTAGACACAAAGACCTGTGTCCAGAGTTATGTCCTAGACAGTTTATAAACAACAATTGTTTATATCTGTGGACATGAGGCTTCACATTATCATTGCCAGGAATGTAGACACAAAGACCTGTGTCCAGAGTTATGTCCGAGACAGTTTATAAACAACATTTGTTTATATATGTGGACATGAGGCTTCACATTATCATTGTCAGGAATGTAGACACAAAGACCTGTGTCCAGAGTTATGTCCTAGACAGTTTATAAACAACATTTGTTTATATATGTGGACATGAGGCTTCACATTATCATTGTCAGGAATGTAGACACAAATACCTGTGTCCAGAGTTATGTCCTGGACAGTTTATAAACAACATTTGTTTATATATGTGGACATGAGGCTTCACATTATCATTGTCAGGAATGTAGACACAAAGACCTGTGTCCAGAGTTATGTCCTGGACAGTTTATAAACAACATTTGTTTATATATGTGGACATGAGGCTTCACATTATCATTGTCAGGAATGTAGACACAAATACCTGTGTCCAGAGTTATGTCCTGGACAGTTTATAAACAACATTTGTTTATATATGTGGACATGAGGCTTCACATTATCATTGTCAGGAATGTAGACACAAAGTCCTGTGCCCAGAGTTATGTCCTAGACAGTTTATAAACAACATTTGTTTATATATGTGGACATGAGGCTTCACATTATCATTGCCAGGAATGTAGACACAAAGACCTGTGTCCAGAGTTATGTCCAAGACAGTTTATAAACAACATTTGTTTATATATGTGGACATGAGGCTTCACATTATCATTGCCAGGAATGTAGACACAAAGACCTCTGTCCAGAGTTATGTCCTAGACAGTTTATAAACTACATTTGTTTATATATATGGACATGAGGCTTCACATTATCATTGCCAGGAATGTAGACACAAAGACCTGTGTCCAGAGTTATGTCCTAGACAGTTTATAAACAACATTTGTTTATATATGTGGACATTGAGGCTTCACATTATCATTTTCAGGAATGTAGACACAAAGACCTGTGTCCAGAGTTATGTCCTAGACAGTTTATAAACAACATTTGTTTATATATGTGGACATGAGGCTTCACATTATCATTGTCAGGAATGTAGACACAAAGACCTGTGTCCAGAGTTATGTCCTAGACAGTTTATAAACAACATTTGTTTATATATGTGGACATGAGGCTTCACATTATCATTGTCAGGAATGTAGACACAAAGACCTGTGTCCAGAGTTATGTCCTAGACAGTTTATAAACAACATTTGTTTATATATGTGGACATGAGGCTTCACATTATCATTGTCTGGAATGTAGACACAAAGACCTGTGTCCAGAGTTATGTCCGAGACAGTTTATAAACAACATTTGTTTATATATGTGGACATGAGGCTTCACATTATCATTGTCAGGAATGTAGACACAAAGACCTGTGTCCAGAGTTATGTCCTGGACAGTTTATAAACAACATTTGTTTATATATGTGGACATGAGGCTTCACATTATCATTGTCAGGAATGTAGACACAAAGACCTGTGTCCAGAGTTATGTCCTAGACAGTTTATAAACAACATTTGTTTATATATGTGGACATGAGGCTTCACATTATCATTGCCAGGAATGTAGACACAAAGACCTGTGTCCAGAGTTATGTCCCAGACAGTTTATAAACAACATTTGTTTTTATATGTGGACATGAGGCTTCACATTATCATTGCCAGGAATGTAGACACAAATACCTGTGTCCAGAGTTATGTCCGAGACAGTTTATAAACAACATTTGTTTATATATGTGGACATGAGGCTTCACATTATCATTGCCAGGAATGTAGACACAAATACCTGTGTCCAGAGTTATGTCCTGGACAGTTTAGAAACAACATTTGTTTATATATGTGGACATGAGGCTTCACATTATCATTGCCAGGAATGTAGACACAAAGACCTGTGTCCAGAGTTATGTCCCAGACAGTTTATAAACAACATTTGTTTTTATATGTGGACATGAGGCTTCACATTATCATTGCCAGGAATGTAGACACAAATACCTGTGTCCAGAGTTATGTCCGAGACAGTTTATAAACAACATTTGTTTATATATGTGGACATGAGGCTTCACATTATCATTGCCAGGAATGTAGACACAAATACCTGTGTCCAGAGTTATGTCCTGGACAGTTTAGAAACAACATTTGTTTATATATGTGGACATGAGGCTTCACATTATCATTGCCAGGAATGTAGGCACAAAGACCTGTGTCCAGAGTTATGTCCGAGACAGTTTATAAACAACATTTGTTTATATATGTGGACATGAGGCTTCACATTATCATTGTCAGGAATGTAGACACAAAGACCTGTGTCCAGAGTTATGTCCTAGACAGTTTATAAACAACATTTGTTTATATATGTATGGACATGAGGCTTCACATTATCATTGTCAGGAATGTAGACACAAAGACCTGTGTCCAGAGTTATGTCCTGGACAGTTTATAAACAACATTTGTTTATATATGTGGACATGAGGCTTCACATTATCATTGCCAGGAATATAGACACAAAGACCTGTGTCCAGAGTTATGGCCTAGACAGTTTATAAACAACATTTGTTTATATATGTGGACATGAGGCTTCACATTATCATTGACAGGAATGTAGACACAAAGACCTGTGTCCAGAGTTATGTCCTAGACAGTTTATAAACAACATTTGTTTATATATGTGGACATGAGGCTTCACATTATCATTGTCAGGAATGTAGACACAAAGACCTGTGTCCAGAGTTATGTCCTAGACAGTTTATAAACAACATTTGTTTATATATGTGGACATGAGGCTTCACATTATCATTGCCAGGAATGTAGACACAAAGACCTCTGTCCAGAGTTATGTCCGAGACAGTTTATAAACAACATTTGTTTATATATGTGGACATGAGGCTTCACATTATCATTGCCAGGAATGTCGACACAAAGACCTGTGTCCAGAGTTATGTCCGAGACAGTTTATAAACAACATTTGTTTATATATGTGGACATGAGGCTTCACATTATCATTGCCAGGAATGTAGACACAAATACCTGTGTCCAGAGTTATGTCCTGGACAGTTTATAAACAACATTTGTTTATATATGTGGACATGAGGCTTCACATTATCATTGTCAGGAATGTAGACACAAAGACCTGTGTCCAGAGTTATGTCCTGGACAGTTTATAAACAACATTTGTTTATATGTGTGGACATGAGGCTTCACATTATCATTGTCAGGAATGTAGACACAAATACCTGTTTCCAGAGTTATGTCCTGGACAGTTTATAAACAACATTTGTTTATATATGTGGACATGAGGCTTCACATTATCATTGTCAGGAATGTAGACACAAAGACCTGTGCCCAGAGTTATGTCCTAGACAGTTTATAAACAACATTTGTTTATATATGTGGACATGAGGCTTCACATTATCATTGCCAGGAATGTAGACACAAAGACCTGTGTCCAGAGTTATGTCCGAGACAGTTTATAAACAACATTTGTTTATATATGTGGACATGAGGCTTCACATTATCATTGCCAGGAATGTAGACACAAAGACCTGTGTCCAGAGTTATGTCCTAGACAGTTTATAAACTACATTTGTTTATATATATGGACATGAGGCTTCACATTATCATTGCCAGGAATGTAGACACAAAGACCTGTGTCCAGAGTTATGTCCTAGACAGTTTATAAACAACATTTGTTTATATATGTGGACATTGAGGCTTCACATTATCATTGCCAGGAATGTAGACACAAAGACCTGTGTCCAGAGTTATGTCCTAGACAGTTTATAAACAACATTTGTTTATATATGTGGACATGAGGCTTCACATTATCATTGTCAGGAATGTAGACACAAAGACCTGTGTCCAGAGTTATGTCCTAGACAGTTTATAAACAACATTTGTTTATATATGTGGACATGAGGCTTCACATTATCATTGCCAGGAATGTAGACACAAAGACCTGTGTCCAGAGTTATGTCCTAGACAGTTTATAAACAACATTTGTTTATATATGTGGACATGAGGCTTCACATTATCATTGTCAGGAAGGTAGACACAAAGACCTGTGTCCAGAGTTATGTCCGAGACAGTTTATAAACAACATTTGTTTATATATGTGGACATGAGGCTTCACATTATCATTGTCAGGAATGTAGACACAAAGACCTGTGTCCAGAGTTATGTCCTGGACAGTTTATAAACAACATTTGTTTATATATGAGGACATGAGGCTTCACATTATCATTGTCAGGAATGTAGACACAAAGACCTGTGTCCAGAGTTATGTCCTAGACAGTTTATAAACAACATTTGTTTATATATGTGGACATGAGGCTTCACATTATCATTGTCAGGAATGTAGACACAAATACCTGTGTCCAGAGTTATGTCCGAGACAGTTTATAAACAACATTTGTTTATATATGTGGACATGAGGCTTCACATTATCATTGCCAGGAATGTAGACACAAAGACCTGTGTCCAGAGTTATGTCCTAGACAGTTTATAAACAACATTTGTTTATATATGTGGACATGAGGCTTCACATTATCATTGCCAGGAATGTAGACACAAAGACCTGTGTCCAGAGCTATGTCCTGGACAGTTTATAAACAACATTTGTTTATATATGTGGACATGAGGCTTCACATTATCATTGCCAGGAATGTAGACACAAAGACCTGTGTCCAGAGTTATGTCCCAGACAGTTTATAAACAACATTTGTTTTTATATGTGGACATGAGGCTTCACATTATCATTGCCAGGAATGTAGACACAAATACCTGTGTCCAGAGTTATGTCCGAGACAGTTTATAAACAACATTTGTTTATATATGAGGACATGAGGCTTCACATTATCATTGCCAGGAATGTAGACACAAATACCTGTGTCCAGAGTTATGTCCTGGACAGTTTAGAAACAACATTTGTTTATATATGTGGACATGAGGCTTCACATTATCATTGCCAGGAATGTAGGCACAAAGACCTGTGTCCAGAGTTATGTCCGAGACAGTTTATAAACAACATTTGTTTATATATGTGGACATGAGGCTTCACATTATCATTGTCAGGAATGTCGACACAAAGACCTGTGTCCAGAGTTATGTCCTAGACAGTTTATAAACAACATTTGTTTATATATGTATGGACATGAGGCTTCACATTATCATTGTCAGGAATGTAGACACAAAGAACTGTGTCCAGAGTTATGTCCTGGACAGTTTATAAACAACATTTGTTTATATATGTGGACATGAGGCTTCACATTATCATTGCCAGGAATGTAGACACAAAGACCTGTGTCCAGAGTTATGTCCTGGACAGTTTATAAACAACATTTGTTTATATATGTGGACATGAGGCTTCACATTATCATTGCCAGGAATATAGACACAAAGACCTGTGTCCAGAGTTATGTCCTAGATAGTTTATAAACAACATTTGTTCATATATATGTGGACATGAGGCTTCACATTATCATTGTCAGGAATGTAGACACAAAGACCTGTGTCCAGAGTTATGTTCTAGACAGTTTAGAAACAACATATGTTTATATATGTGGACATGAGGCTTCACATTATCATTGTCAGGAATGTAGACACAAAGACCTGTGTCCAGAGTTATGTCCTAGACAGTTTATAAACAACATTTGTTTATATATGTGGACATGAGGCTTCACATTATCATTGCCAGGAATGTAGACACAAAGACCTCTGTCCAGAGTTATGTCCGAGACAGTTTATAAACAACATTTGTTTATATATGTGGACATGAGGCTTCACATTATCATTGCCAGGAATGTAGACACAAAGACCTGTGTCCAGAGTTATGTCCGAGACAGTTTATAAACAACATTTGTTTATATATGTGGACATGAGGCTTCACATTATCATTGCCAGGAATGTAGACACAAATACCTGTGTCCAGAGTTATGTCCTGGACAGATTATAAACAACATTTGTTTATATATGTGGACATGAGGCTTCACTTTATCATTGCCAGGAATGTAGACACAAAGACCTGTGTCCAGAGTTATGTCCGAGACAGTTTATAAACAACATTTGTTTATATATGTGGACATGAGGCTTCACATTATCATTGTCAGGAATGTAGACACAAAGACCTGTGTCCAGAGTTATGTCCTAGACAGTTTATAAACAACATTTGTTTATATATGTGGACATGAGGCTTCACATTATCATTGCCAGGAATGTAGACACAAAGACCTGTGTCCAGAGTTATGTCCTAGACAGTTTATAAACAACATTTGTTTATATATGTGGACAGGAGGCTTCACATTATCATTGTCAGGAATGTAGACACAAATACCTGTGTCCAGAGTTATGTCCTAGACAGTTTATAAACAACATTTGTTTATATATGTGGACATGAGGCTTCACATTATCATTGTCAGGAATGTAGACACAAAGACCTGTGTCCAGAGTTATGTCCTGGACAGTTTATAAACAACATTTGTTTATATATGTGGACATGAGGCTTCACATTATCATTGTCAGGAATGTAGACACAAAGACCTGTGTCCAGAGTTATGTCCGAGACAGTTTATAAACAACATTTGTTTATATATGTGGACATGAGGCTTCACATTATCATTGTCAGGAATGTAGACACAAAGACCTGTGTCCAGAGTTATGTCCGAGACAGTTTATAAACAACATTTGTTTATATATGTGGACATGAGGCTTCACATTATCATTGCCAGGAATGTAGACACAAAGACATGTGTCCAGAGTTATATCCTAGACAGTTTATAAACAACATTTGTTTATATATGTGGACATGAGGCTTCACATTATCATTGTCAGGAATGTAGACACAAAGACCTGTGTCCAGAGTTATGTCCTAGACAGTTTATAAACAACATTTGTTTATATATGTGGACATGAGGCTTCACATTATCATTGTCAGGAATGTAGACACAAAGACCTGTGTCCAGAGTTATATCCTAGACAGTTTATAAACAACATTTGTTTATATATGTGGACATGAGGCATCACATTATCATTGTCAGGAATGTAGACACAAAGACCTGTGTCCAGAGTTATGTCCTAGACAGTTTATAAACAACATTTGTTTATATATGTGGACATGAGGCTTCACATTATCCTTGCCAGCAATGTAGACACAAAGACCTGTGTCCAGAGTTATGTCCGAGACAGTTTATAAACAACATTTGTTTATATATGTGGACATGAGGCTTCACATTATCATTGTCAGGAATGTAGACACAAATACCTGTGTCCAGACTTATGTCCGAGACAGTTTATAAACAACATTTGTTTATATATGTGGACATGATGCTTCACATTATCATTGTCAGGAATGTAGACACAAAGACCTGTGTCCAGAGTTATGTCCGAGACAGTTTATAAACAACATTTGTTTATATATGTGGACATAAGGCTTCACATTATCATTGTCAGGAATGTCGACACAAAGACCTGTGTCCAGAGTTATGTCCTGGACAGTTTAGAAACAACATTTGTTTATATATGTGGACATGAGGAATCACATTATCATTGCCCAGAATGTAGACACAAAGACCTGTGTCCAGATTTATGTCCGAGACAGTTTATAAACAACATTTGTTTATATATATGGACATGAGGCTTCACATTATCATTGTCAGGAATGTAGACACAAATACCTGTGTCCAGAGTTATGTCCAGGACAGTTTATAAACAACATTTGTTTATATATGTGGACATGAGGCTTCACATTATCATTGCCAGGAATGTAGACACAAAGACCTCTGTCCAGAGTTATGTCCGAGACAGTTTATAAACAACATTTGTTTATATATGTGGACATGAGGCTTCACATTATCATTGTCAGGAATGTAGACACAAAGACCTGTGCCCAGAGTTATGTCCTAGACAGTTTATAAACAACATTTGTTTATATATGTGGACATGAGGCTTCACATTATCATTGCCAGGAATGTAGACACAAAGACCTGTGTCCAGAGTTATGTCCGAGACAGTTTATAAACAACATTTGTTTATATATATGGACATGAGGCTTCACATTATCATTGTCAGGAATGTAGACACAAATACCTGTGTCCAGAGTTATGTCCTGGACAGTTTATAAACAACATTTGTTTATATATGTGGACATGAGGCTTCACATTATCATTGTCAGGAATGTAGACACAAAGACCTGTGTCCAGAGTTGTGTCCGAGGCAGTTTATAAACAACATTTGTTTATATATGTGGACATGAGGCTTCATTTTATCATTGTCAGGAATGTAGACACAAAGACCTGTGTCCAGAGTTATGTCCTGGACAGTTTATAAACAACATTTGTTTATATATGTGGACATGAGGCTTCACATTATCATTGCCAGGAATGTAGACACAAAGACCTGTGTCCAGAGTTATGTCCGAGACAGTTTATAAACAACATTTGTTTATATATGTGGACATGAGGCTTCACATTATCATTGTCAGGAATGTAGACACAAAGACCTGTGTCCAGAGTTGTGTCCGAGGCAGTTTATAAACAACATTTGTTTATATATGTGGACATGAGGCTTCACATTATCATTGCCAGGAATGTAGAGACAAAGACATGTGTCCAGAGTTATGTCCTAGACAGTTTATAAACAACATTTACTTATATATGTGGACATGAGGCTTCATATTATCTTTGTCAGGAATGTAGATACAAAGACCTTTGTCCAGAGTTATGTCCGAGACAGTTTATAAACAACATTTGTTTATATATGTGGACATTAGGCTTCACATTATCATTGCCTGGAATGTAGACACAAAGACCTGTGTACAGAGTTATGTCCTAGACAGTTTATAAACAACATTTGTTTATATATGTGGACATAAGGCTTCACATTATCATTGCCAGGAATGTAGACACAAAGACCTGTGTCCAGAGTTATGTCCTAGACAGTTTATAAACAACATTTGTTTATATATGTGGACATGAGGCTTCACATTATCATTGTCAGGAATGTAGACACAAAGACCTGTGTCCAGAGTTATGTCCGAGACAGTTTATGAACAACATTTGTTTATATATGTGGACATGAGGCTTCACATTATCATTGTCAGGAATGTAGACACAAAGACCTGTGTCCAGAGTTATGTCCGAGACAGTTTATAAACAACATTTGTTTATATATGTGGACATGAGGCTTCACATTATCATTGCCAGGAATGTAGACACAAAGACCTGTGTCCAGAGTTATGTCCTGGACAGTTTATAAACAACATTTGTTTATATATGTGGACATGAGGCTTCACATTATCATTGTCAGGAATGTAGACACAAAGACGTGTGTCCAGAGTTGTGTCCGAGGCAGTTTATAAACAACATTTGTTTATATATGTGGACATGAGGCTTCACATTATCATTGCCAGGAATGTAGACACAAAGACCTGTGTCCAGAGTTATGTCCTAGACAGTTTATAAACAACATTTGTTTATATATGTGGACATGAGGCTTCACATTATCATTGCCTGGAATGTAGACACAAAGACCTGTGTCCAGAGTTATGTCGGAGACAGTTTATAAACAACATTTGTTTATATATGTGGACATGAGGCTTCACATTATCATTGTCAGGAATGTAGACACAAAGACCTGTGTCCAGAGTTATGTCCGAGACAGTTTATAAACAACATTTGTTTATATATGTGGACATGAGGCTTCACATTATCATTGCCAGGAATGTAGACACAAAGACCTGTGTCCAGAGTTATGTCCGAGACAGTTTATAAACAACATTTGTTTATATATGTGGACATGAGGCTTCACATTATCATTGCCAGGAATGTAGGCACAAAGACCTGTGTCCAGAGTTATGTCCGAGACAGTTTATAAACAACATTTGTTTATATATGTGGACATGAGGCTTCACATTATCATTGTCAGGAATGTAGACACAAAGACCTGTGTCCAGAGTTATGTCCGAGACAGTTTATAAACAACATTTGTTTATATATGTGGACATGAGGCTTCACATTATCATTGCCAGGAATGTAGACACAAAGACCTGTGTCCAGAGTTATGTCCGAGACAGTTTATAAACAACATTTGTTTATATATGTGGACATGAGGCTTCACATTATCATTGTCAGGAATGTAGACACAAAGACCTGTGTCCAGAGTTATGTCCGAGACAGTTTATAAACAACATTTGTTTATATATATGGACATGAGGCTTCACATTATCATTGTCAGGAATGCAGACACAAAGACCTGTGTCCCGAGTTATGTCCTAGACAGTTTATAAACAACATTTGTTTATATATGTGGACATGAGGCTTCACATTATCATTGTCAGGAATGTAGACACAAAGACCTGTGTCCAGAGTTGTGTCCGAGGCAGTTTATAAACAACATTTGTTTATATATGTGGACATGAGGCTTCATATTATCATTGTCAGGAATGTAGACACAAAGACCAGTGTCCAGAGTTATGTCCTGGACAGTTTATAAACAACATTTGTTTATATATGTGGACATGAGGCTTCACATTATCATTGCCAGGAATGTAGACACAAAGACCTGTGTCCAGAGTTATGTCCGAGACAGTTTATAAACAACATTTGTTTATATATGTGGACATGAGGCTTCACATTATCATTGTCAGGAATGTAGACACAAAGACGTGTGTCCAGAGTTATGTCCGAGGCAGTTTATAAACAACATTTGTTTATATATGTGGACATGAGGCTTCACATTATCATTGCCAGGAATGTAGCCACAAAGACCTGTGTCCAGAGTTATGTCCTAGACAGTTTATAAACAACATTTGTTTATATATGTGGACATGAGGCTTCACATTATCATTGCCTGGAATGTAGACACAAAGACCTGTGTCCAGAGTTATGTCGGAGACAGTTTATAAACAACATTTGTTTATATATGTGGACATGAGGCTTCACATTATCATTGTCAGGAATGTAGACACAAAGACCTGTGTCCAGAGTTATGTCCGAGACAGTTTATAAACAACATTTGTTTATATATGTGGACATGAGGCTTCACATTATCATTGCCAGGAATGTAGACACAAAGACCTGTGTCCAGAGTTATGTCCGAGACAGTTTATAAACAACATTTGTTTATATATGTGGACATGAGGCTTCACATTATCATTGCCAGGAATGTAGACACAAAGACCTGTGTCCAGAGTTATGTCCGAGACAGTTTATAAACAACATTTGTTTATATATGTGGACATGAGGCTTCACATTATCATTGTCAGGAATGTAGACACAAAGACCTGTGTCCAGAGTTATGTCCGAGACAGTTTATAAACAACATTTGTTTATATATGTGGACATGAGGCTTCACATTATCATTGTCAGGAATGTAGACACAAAGACCTGTGTCCAGAGTTATGTCCTGGACAGTTTATAAACAACATTTGTTTATATATGTGGACATGAGGCTTCACATTATCATTGTCAGGAATGTAGACACAAAGACCTGTGTCCAGAGTTATGTCCTAGACAGTTTATAAACAACATTTGTTTATATATGTGGACATGAGGCTTCACATTATCATTGCCAGGAATGTAGACACAAAGACCTGTGTCCAGAGTTATGTCCTAGACAGGTTATAAACAACATTTGTTTATATATGTGGACATGAGGCTTCACATTATCATTGCCAGGAATGTAGACACAAAGACCTGTGTCCAGAGTTATGTCCGAGACAGTTTATAAACAACATTTGTTTATATATGTGGACATGAGGCTTCACATTATCATTGTCAGGAATGTAGACACAAAGACCTGTGTCCAGAGTTATGTCCGAGACAGTTTATAAACAACATTTGTTTATATATGTGGACATGAGGCTTCACATTATCATTGTCAGGAATGTAGACACAAAGACCTGTGTCCAGAGTTATGTCCTAGACAGTTTATAAACAACATTTGTTTATATATGTGGACATGAGGCTTCACATTATCATTGCCAGGAATGTAGACACAAAGACCTGTGTCCAGAGTTATGTCCTAGACAGTTTATAAACAACATTTGTTTATATATGTGGACATGAGGCTTCACATTATCATTGCCAGGAATGTAGACACAAAGACCTGTGTCCAGAGTTATGTCCGAGACAGTTTATAAACAACATTTGTTTATATATGTGGACATGAGGCTTCACATTATCATTGTCAGGAATGTAGACACAAAGACCTGTAACAAGAGTTATGTCCGAGACAGTTTATAAACCACATTTGTTTATATATATGGACATGAGGCTTCAAATTATCATTGTCAGGAATGTAGACACAAAGACCTGTGTCCAGAGTTATGTCCTAGACAGTTTATAAACAACATTTGTTTATATATGTGGACATGAGGCTTCACATTATCATTGTCAGGAATGTAGACACAAAGACCTGTGTCCAGAGTTATGTCCTAGACAGTTTATAAACAACATTTGTTTATATATGTGGACATGAGGCTTCACATTATCATTGTCAGGAATGTAGACACAAAGACCTGTGTCCAGAGTTATGTCCTAGACAGTTTATAAACAACATTTGTTTTTATATGTGGACATGAGGCTTCACATTATCATTGTCAGGAATGTAGACACAAAGACCTGTGTCCAGAGTTATGTCCTAGACAGTTTATAAACAACATTTGTTTTTATATATGGACATGAGGCTTCACATTATCATTGTCAGGAATGTAGACACAAAGACCTGTGTCCAGAGTTATGTCCGAGACAGTTTATAAACAACATTTGTTTATATATGTGGACATGAGGCTTCACATTATCATTGCCAGGAATGTAGACACAAAGACCTGTGTCCAGAGTTATGTCCGAGACAGTTTATAAACAACATTTGTTTATATGTATGGACATAGGGCTTCACATTATCATTGTCAGGAATGTAGACACAAAGACCTGTGTCCAGAGTTATGTCCGAGACAGCTTATAAACAACATTTGTTTATATATGTGGACATGAGGCTTCACATTATCATTGTCAGGAATGTAGACACAAAGACCTGTGTCCAGAGTTATGTCCGAGACAGTTTATAAACAACATTTGTTTATATATGTGGACATGAGGCTTCACATTATCATTGCCAGGAATGTAGACACAAAGACCTGTGTCCAGAGTTATGTCCGAGACAGTTTATAAACAACATTTGTTTATATATGTGGACATGAGGCTTCACATTATCATTGCCAGGAATGTAGACACAAAGACCTGTGTCCAGAGTTATGTCCGAGACAGTTTATAAACAACATTTGTTTATATATGTGGACATGAGGCTTCACATTATCATTGTCAGGAATGTAGACACAAAGACCTGTGTCCAGAGTTATGTCCGAGACAGTTTATAAACAACATTTGTTTATATATGTGGACATGAGGCTTCACATTATCATTGCCAGGAATGTAGACACAAAGACCTGTGTCCAGAGTTATGTCCGAGACAGTTTATAAACAACATTTGTTTATATATGTGGACATGAGGCTTCACATTATCATTGTCAGGAATGTAGACACAAAGACCTGTGTCCAGAGTTATGTCCGAGACAGTTTATAAACAACATTTGTTTATATATGTGGACATGAGGCTTCACATTATCATTGTCAGGAATGTAGGCACAAAGACCTGTGTCCAGAGCTATGTCCTAGACAGTTTATAAACAACATTTGTTTATATATGTGGACATGAGGCTTCACATTATCATTGCCAGGAATGTAGACACAAAGACCTGTGTCCAGAGTTATGTCCGAGACAGTTTATAAACAACATTTGTTTATATATGTGGACATGAGGCTTCACATTATCATTGCCAGGAATGTAGACACAAAGACCTGTGTCCAGAGTTATGTCCGAGACAGTTTATAAACAACATTTGTTTATATATGTGGACATGAGGCTTCACATTATCATTGTCAGGAATGTAGACACAAAGACCTGTGCCCAGAGTTATGTCCTAGACAGTTTATAAACAACATTTGTTTATATATGTGGACATGAGGCTTCACATTATCATTGCCAGGAATGTAGACACAAAGACCTGTGTCCAGAGTTATGTCCGAGACAGTTTATAAACAACATTTGTTTATATATATGGACATGAGGCTTCACATTATCATTGTCAGGAATGTAGACACAAATACCTGTGTCCAGAGCTATGTCCTGGACAGTTTATAAACAACATTTGTTTATATATGTGGACATGAGGCTTCACATTATCATTGTCAGGAATGTAGACACAAAGACCTGTGTCCAGAGTTGTGTCCGAGGCAGTTTATAAACAACATTTGTTTATATATGTGGACATGAGGCTTCATATTATCATTGTCAGGAATGTAGACACAAAGACCTGTGTCCAGAGTTATGTCCTGGACAGTTTATAAACAACATTTGTTTATATATGTGGACATGAGGCTTCACATTATCATTGCCAGGAATGTAGACACAAAGACCTGTGTCCAGAGTTATGTCCGAGACAGTTTATAAACAACATTTGTTTATATATGTGGACATGAGGCTTCACATTATCATTGTCAGGAATGTAGACACAAAGACCTGTGTCCAGAGTTGTGTCCGAGGCAGTTTATAAACAACATTTGTTTATATATGTGGACATGAGGCTTCACATTATCATTGCCAGGAATGTAGAGACAAAGACCTGTGTCCAGAGTTATGTCCTAGACAGTTTATAAACAACATTTACTTATATATGTGGACATGAGGCTTCATATTATCTTTGTCAGGAATGTAGATACAAAGACCTTTGTCCAGAGTTATGTCCGAGACAGTTTATAAACAACATTTGTTTATATATGTGGACATTAGGCTTCACATTACCATTGCCTGGAATGTAGACACAAAGACCTGTGTACAGAGTTATGTCCTAGACAGTTTATAAACAACATTTGTTTATATATGTGGACATAAGGCTTCACATTATCATTGCCAGGAATGTAGACACAAAGACCTGTGTCCAGAGTTATGTCCTAGACAGTTTATAAACAGCATTTGTTTATATATGTGGACATGAGGCTTCACATTATCATTGTCAGGAATGTAGACACAAAGACCTGTGTCCAGAGTTATGTCCGAGACAGTTTATGAACAACATTTGTTTATATATGTGGACATGAGGCTTCACATTATCATTGTCAGGAATGTAGACACAAAGACCTGTGTCCAGAGTTATGTCCGAGACAGTTTATAAACAACATTTGTTTATATATGTGGACATGAGGCTTCACATTATCATTGCCAGGAATGTAGACACAAAGACCTGTGTCCAGAGTTATGTCCTGGACAGTTTATAAACAACATTTGTTTATATATGTGGACATGAGGCTTCACATTATCATTGCCAGGAATGTAGACACAAAGACCTGTGTCCAGAGTTATGTCCGAGACAGTTTATAAACAACATTTGTTTATATATGTGGACTTGAGGCTTCACATTATCATTGTCAGGAATGTAGACACAAAGACCTGTGTCCAGAGTTGTGTCCGAGGCAGTTTATAAACAACATTTGTTTATATATGTGGACATGAGGCTTCACATTATCATTGCCAGGAATGTAGACACAAAGACCTGTGTCCAGAGTTATGTCCTAGACAGTTTATAAACAACATTTGTTTATATATGTGGACATGAGGCTTCACATTATCATTGCCTGGAATGTAGACACAAAGACCTGTGTCCAGAGTTATGTCGGAGACAGTTTATAAACAACATTTGTTTATATATGTGGACATGAGGCTTCACATTATCATTGTCAGGAATGTAGACACAAAGACCTGTGTCCAGAGTTATGTCCGAGACAGTTTATAAACAACATTTGTTTATATATGTGGACATGAGGCTTCACATTATCATTGCCAGGAATGTAGACACAAAGACCTGTGTCCAGAGTTATGTCCGAGACAGTTTATAAACAACATTTGTTTATATATGTGGACATGAGGCTTCACATTATCATTGCCAGGAATGTAGACACAAAGACCTGTGTCCAGAGTTATGTCCGAGACAGTTTATAAACAACATTTGTTTATATATGTGGACATGAGGCTTCACATTATCATTGTCAGGAATGTAGACACAAAGACCTGTGTCCAGAGTTATGTCCGAGACAGTTTATAAACAACATTTGTTTATATATGTGGACATGAGGCTTCACATTATCATTGCCAGGAATGTAGACACAAAGACCTGTGTCCAGAGTTATGTCCGAGACAGTTTATAAACAACATTTGTTTATATATGTGGACATGAGGCTTCACATTATCATTGCCAGGAATGTAGACACAAAGACCTGTGTCCAGAGTTATGTCCGAGACAGTTTATAAACAACATTTGTTTATATATATGGACATGAGGCTTCACATTATCATTGCCAGGAATGTAGACACAAAGACCTGTGTCCAGAGTTATGTCCGAGACAGTTTATAAACAACATTTGTTTATATATGTGGACATGAGGCTTCACATTATCATTGCCAGGAATGTAGACACAAAGACCTGTGTCCAGAGTTATGTCCGAGACAGTTTATAAACAACATTTGTTTATATATGTGGACATGAGGCTTCATATTATCATTGTCAGGAATGTAGACACAAAGACCAGTGTCCAGAGTTATGTCCTGGACAGTTTATAAACAACATTTGTTTATATATGTGGACATGAGGCTTCACATTATCATTGCCAGGAATGTAGACACAAAGACCTGTGTCCAGAGTTATGTCCGAGACAGTTTATAAACAACATTTGTTTATATATGTGGACATGAGGCTTCACATTATCATTGTCAGGAATGTAGACACAAAGACGTGTGTCCAGAGTTATGTCCGAGGCAGTTTATAAACAACATTTGTTTATATATGTGGACATGAGGCTTCACATTATCATTGCCAGGAATGTAGCCACAAAGACCTGTGTCCAGAGTTATGTCCTAGACAGTTTATAAACAACATTTGTTTATATATGTGGACATGAGGCTTCACATTATCATTGCCTGGAATGTAGACACAAAGACCTGTCTCCAGAGTTATGTCGGAGACAATTTATAAACAACATTTGTTTATATATGTGGACATGAGGCTTCACGTTATCATTGTCAGGAATGTAGACACAAAGACCTGTGTCCAGAGTTATGTCCGAGACAGTTTATAAACAACATTTGTTTATATATGTGGACATGAGGCTTCACATTATCATTGCCAGGAATGTAGACACAAAGACCTGTGTCCAGAGTTATGTCCGAGACAGTTTATAAACAACATTTGTTTATATATGTGGACATGAGGCTTCACATTATCATTGCCAGGAATGTAGACACAAAGACCTGTGTCCAGAGTTATGTCCGAGACAGTTTATAAACAACATTTGTTTATATATGTGGACATGAGGCTTCACATTATCATTGTCAGGAATGTAGACACAAAGACCTGTGTCCAGAGTTATGTCCGAGACAGTTTATAAACAACATTTGTTTATATATGTGGACATGAGGCTTCACATTATCATTGTCAGGAATGTAGACACAAAGACCTGTGTCCAGAGTTATGTCCTGGACAGTTTATAAACAACATTTGTTTATATATGTGGACATGAGGCTTCACATTAACATTGTCAGGAATGTAGACACAAAGACCTGTGTCCAGAGTTATGTCCTAGACAGTTTATAAACAACATTTGTTTATATATGTGGACATGAGGCTTCACATTATCATTGCCAGGAATGTAGACACAAAGACCTGTGTCCAGAGTTATGTCCTAGACAGGTTATAAACAACATTTGTTTATATATGTGGACATGAGGCTTCACATTATCATTGCCAGGAATGTAGACACAAAGACCTGTGTCCAGAGTTATGTCCGAGACAGTTTATAAACAACATTTGTTTATATATGTGGACATGAGGCTTCACATTATCATTGTCAGGAATGTAGACACAAAGACCTGTGTCCAGAGTTATGTCCGAGACAGTTTATAAACAACATTTGTTTATATATGTGGACATGAGGCTTCACATTATCATTGTCAGGAATGTAGACACAAAGACCTGTGTCCAGAGTTATGTCCTAGACAGTTTATAAACAACATTTGTTTATATATGTGGACATGAGGCTTCACATTATCATTGCCAGGAATGTAGACACATAGACCTGTGTCCAGAGTTATGTCCTAGACAGTTTATAAACAACATTTGTTTATATATGTGGACATGAGGCTTCACATTATCATTGTCAGGAATGTAGACACAAAGACCTGTGTCCAGAGTTATGTCCTAGACAGTTTATAAACAACATTTGTTTATATATGTGGACATGAGGCTTCACATTATCATTGTCAGGAATGTAGACACAAAGACCTGTGTCCAGAGTTATGTCCTAGACAGTTTATAAACAACATTTGTTTATATATATGGACATGAGGCTTCACATTATCATTGTCAGGAATGTAGACACAAAGACCTGTGTCCAGAGTTATGTCCGAGACAGTTTATAAACAACATTTGTTTATATATGTGGACATGAGGCTTCACATTATCATTGCCAGGAATGTAGACACAAAGACCTGTGTCCAGAGTTATGTCCGAGACAGTTTATAAACAACATTTGTTTATATGTATGGACATAGGGCTTCACATTATCATTGTCAGGAATGTAGACACAAAGACCTGTGTCCAGAGTTATGTCCGAGACAGCTTATAAACAACATTTGTTTATATATGTGGACATGAGGCTTCACATTATCATTGTCAGGAATGTAGACACAAAGACCTGTGTCCAGAGTTATGTCCGAGACAGTTTATAAACAACATTTGTTTATATATGTGGACATGAGGCTTCACATTATCATTGCCAGGAATGTAGACACAAAGACCTGTGTCCAGAGTTATGTCCGAGACAGTTTATAAACAACATTTGTTTATATATGTGGACATGAGGCTTCACATTATCATTGCCAGGAATGTAGACACAAAGACCTGTGTCCAGAGTTATGTCCGAGACAGTTTATAAACAACATTTGTTTATATATGTGGACATGAGGCTTCACATTATCATTGTCAGGAATGTAGACACCAAGACCTGTGTCCAGAGTTATGTCCGAGACAGTTTATAAACAACATTTGTTTATATATGTGGACATGAGGCTTCACATTATCATTGCCAGGAATGTAGACACAAAGACCTGTGTCCAGAGTTATGTCCGAGACAGTTTATAAACAACATTTGTTTATATATGTGGACATGAGGCTTCACATTATCATTGTCAGGAATGTAGACACAAAGACCTGTGTCCAGAGTTATGTCCGAGACAGTTTATAAACAACATTTGTTTATATATGTGGACATGAGGCTTCACATTATCATTGTCAGGAATGTAGACACAAAGACCTGTGTCCAGAGCTATGTCCTAGACAGTTTATAAACAACATTTGTTTATATATGTGGACATGAGGCTTCACATTATCATTGCCAGGAATGTAGACACAAAGACCTGTGTCCAGAGTTATGTCCGAGACAGTTTATAAACAACATTTGTTTATATATGTGGACATGAGGCTTCACATTATCATTGCCAGGAATGTAGACACAAAGACCTGTGTCCAGAGTTATGTCCGAGACAGTTTATAAACAACAGTTGTTTATATATGTGGACATGAGGCTTCACATTATCATTGTCAGGAATGTAGACACGAAGACCTGTGACCAGAGTTATGTCCGAGACAGTTTATAAACAACATTTGTTTATATATATGGACATGAGGCTTCACATTATCATTGTCAGGAATGTAGACACAAAGACCTGTGTCCAGAGTTATGTCCTAGACAGTTTATAAACAACATTTGTTTATATATGTGGACATGAGGCTTCACATTATCATTGTCAGGAATGTAGACACAAAGACCTGTGTCCAGAGTTATGTCCGAGACAGTTTATAAACAACATTTGTTTATATATGTGGACATGAGGCTTCACATTATCATTGTCAGGAATGTAGACACAAAGACCTGTGTCCAGAGTTATGTCCGAGACAGTTTATAAACAACATTTGTTTATATATGTGGACATGAGGCTTCACATTATCATTGTCAGGAATGTAGACACAAAGACCTGTGTCCAGAGTTATGTCCTAGACAGTTTATAAACAACATTTGTTTATATATGTGGACATGAGGCTTCACATTATCATTGCCAGGAATGTAGACACATAGACCTGTGTCCAGAGTTATGTCCTAGACAGTTTATAAACAACATTTGTTTATATATGTGGACATGAGGCTTCACATTATCATTGTCAGGAATGTAGACACAAAGACCTGTGTCCAGAGTTATGTCCTAGACAGTTTATAAACAACATTTGTTTATATATGTGGACATGAGGCTTCACATTATCATTGTCAGGAATGTAGACACAAAGACCTGTGTCCAGAGTTATGTCCTAGACAGTTTATAAACAACATTTGTTTATATATATGGACATGAGGCTTCACATTATCATTGTCAGGAATGTAGACACAAAGACCTGTGTCCAGAGTTATGTCCGAGACAGTTTATAAACAACATTTGTTTATATATGTGGACATGAGGCTTCACATTATCATTGCCAGGAATGTAGACACAAAGACCTGTGTCCAGAGTTATGTCCGAGACAGTTTATAAACAACATTTGTTTATATGTATGGACATAGGGCTTCACATTATCATTGTCAGGAATGTAGACACAAAGACCTGTGTCCAGAGTTATGTCCGAGACAGCTTATAAACAACATTTGTTTATATATGTGGACATGAGGCTTCACATTATCATTGTCAGGAATGTAGACACAAAGACCTGTGTCCAGAGTTATGTCCGAGACAGTTTATAAACAACATTTGTTTATATATGTGGACATGAGGCTTCACATTATCATTGCCAGGAATGTAGACACAAAGACCTGTGTCCAGAGTTATGTCCGAGACAGTTTATAAACAACATTTGTTTATATATGTGGACATGAGGCTTCACATTATCATTGCCAGGAATGTAGACACAAAGACCTGTGTCCAGAGTTATGTCCGAGACAGTTTATAAACAACATTTGTTTATATATGTGGACATGAGGCTTCACATTATCATTGTCAGGAATGTAGACACCAAGACCTGTGTCCAGAGTTATGTCCGAGACAGTTTATAAACAACATTTGTTTATATATGTGGACATGAGGCTTCACATTATCATTGCCAGGAATGTAGACACAAAGACCTGTGTCCAGAGTTATGTCCGAGACAGTTTATAAACAACATTTGTTTATATATGTGGACATGAGGCTTCACATTATCATTGTCAGGAATGTAGACACAAAGACCTGTGTCCAGAGTTATGTCCGAGACAGTTTATAAACAACATTTGTTTATATATGTGGACATGAGGCTTCACATTATCATTGTCAGGAATGTAGACACAAAGACCTGTGTCCAGAGCTATGTCCTAGACAGTTTATAAACAACATTTGTTTATATATGTGGACATGATGCTTCACATTATCATTGCCAGGAATGTAGACACAAAGACCTGTGTCCAGAGTTATGTCCGAGACAGTTTATAAACAACATTTGTTTATATATGTGGACATGAGGCTTCACATTATCATTGCCAGGAATGTAGACACAAAGACCTGTGTCCAGAGTTATGTCCGAGACAGTTTATAAACAACAGTTGTTTATATATGTGGACATGAGGCTTCACATTATCATTGTCAGGAATGTAGACACGAAGACCTGTGACCAGAGTTATGTCCGAGACAGTTTATAAACAACATTTGTTTATATATATGGACATGAGGCTTCACATTATCATTGTCAGGAATGTAGACACAAAGACCTGTGTCCAGAGTTATGTCCTAGACAGTTTATAAACAACATTTGTTTATATATGTGGACATGAGGCTTCACATTATCATTGTCAGGAATGTAGACACAAAGACCTGTGTCCAGAGTTATGTCCTAGACAGTTTATAAACAACATTTGTTTATATATGTGGACATGAGGCTTCACATTATCATTGTCAGGAATGTAGACACAAAGGCCTGTGTCCAAAGTTATGTCCAAGACAGTTTATAAACAACATTTGTTTTTATATGTGGACATGAGGCTTCACATTATCATTGTCAGGAATGTAGACACAAAGACCTGTGTCCAGAGTTATGTCCGAGACAGTTTATAAACAACATTTGTTTATATATGTGGACATGAGGCTTCACATTATCATTGCCAGGAATGTAGACACAAAGACCTGTGTCCAGAGTTATGTCCGAGACAGTTTATAAACAACATTTGTTTATATATGTGGACATGAGGCTTCACATTATCATTGCCAGGAATGTAGACACAAAGACCTGTGTCCAGAGTTATGTCCTAGACAGTTTATAAACAACATTTGTTTATATATGTGGACATGAGGCTTCACATTATCATTGTCAGGAATGTAGACACAAAGACCTGTGTCCAGAGTTATGTCCGAGACAGTTTATAAACAACATTTGTTTATATATGTGGACATGAGGCTTCACATTATCATTGCCAGGAATGTAGACACAAAGACCTGTGTCCAGAGTTATGTCCGAGACAGTTTATAAACAACATTTGTTTATATATGTGGACATGAGGCTTCACATTATCATTGCCAGGAATGTAGACACAAAGACCTGTGTCCAGAGTTATGTCCGAGACAGTTTATAAACAACATTTGTTTATATATGTGGACATGAGGCTTCACATTATCATTGTCAGGAATGTAGACACAAAGACCTGTGTCCAGAGCTATGTCCTAGACAGTTTATAAACAGCATTTGTTTATATATGTGGACATGAGGCTTCACATTATCATTGCCAGGAATGTAGACACAAAGACCTGTGTCCAGAGTTATGTCCTAGACAGTTTATAAACAACATTTGTTTATATATGTGGACATGAGGCTTCACATTATCATTGCCAGGAATGTAGACACAAAGACCTGTGTCCAGAGTTATGTCCGAGACAGTTTATAAACAACATTTGTTTATATATGTGGACATGAGGCTTCACATTATCATTGTCAGGAATGTAGACACAAAGACCTGTGACCAGAGTTATGTCCGAGACAGTTTATAAACAACATTTGTTTATATATATGGACATGAGGCTTCACATTATCATTGTCAGGAATGTAGACACAAAGACCTGTGTCCAGAGTTACGTCCTAGACAGTTTATAAACAACATTTGTTTATATATGTGGACATGAGGCTTCACATTATCATTGTCAGGAATGTAGACACAAAGACCTGTGTCCAGAGTTTTGTCCTAGACAGTTTATAAACAACATTTGTTTATATATGTGGACATGAGGCTTCACATTATCATTGTCAGGAATGTAGACACAAAGACCTGTGTCCAGAGTTATGTCCTAGACAGTTTATAAACAACATTTGTTTTTATATGTGGACATGAGGCTTCACATTATCATTGTCAGGAATGTAGACACAAAGACCTGTGTCCAGAGTTATGTCCTAGACAGTTTATAAACAACATTTGTTTATATATATGGACATGAGGCTTCACATTATCATTGTCAGGAATGTAGACACAAAGACCTGTGTCCAGAGTTATGTCCGAGACAGTTTATAAACAACATTTGTTTATATATGTGGACATGAGGCTTCACATTATCATTGCCAGGAATGTAGACACAAAGACCTGTGTCCAGAGTTATGTCCGAGACAGTTTATAAACAACATTTGTTTATATGTATGGACATGAGTCTTCACATTATCATTGTCAGGAAGGTAGACACAAAGACCTGTGTCCAGAGTTATGTCCGAGACAGTTTATAAACAACATTTGTTTATATATGTGGACATGAGGCTTCACATTATCATTGTCAGGAATGTAGACACAAAGACCTGTGTCCAGAGTTATGTCCGAGACAGTTTATAAACAACATTTGTTTATATATGTGGACATGAGGCTTCACATTATCATTGCCAGGAATGTAGACACAAAGACCTGTGTCCAGAGTTATGTCCGAGACAGTTTATAAACAACATTTGTTTATATATGTGGACATGAGGCTTCACATTATCATTGCCAGGAATGTAGACACAAAGACCTGTGTCCAGAGTTATGTCCGAGACAGTTTATAAACAACATTTGTTTATATATGTGGACATGAGGCTTCACATTATCATTGTCAGGAATGTAGACACAAAGACCTGTGTCCAGAGTTATGTCCGAGACAGTTTATAAACAACATTTGTTTATATATGTGGACATGAGGCTTCACATTATCATTGCCAGGAATGTAGACACAAAGACCTGTGTCCAGAGTTATGTCCGAGACAGTTTATAAACAACATTTGTTTATATATGTGGACATGAGGCTTCACATTATCATTGCCAGGAATGTAGACACAAAGACCTGTGTCCAGAGTTATGTCCGAGACAGTTTATAAACAACATTTGTTTATATATGTGGACATGAGGCTTCACATTATCATTGTCAGGAATGTAGACACAAAGACCTGTGTCCAGAGTTATGTCCGAGACAGTTTATAAACAACATTTGTTTATATATGTGGACATGAGGCTTCACATTATCATTGTCAGGAATGTAGACACAAAGACCTGTGTCCAGAGTTATGTCCGAGACAGTTTATAAACAACATTTGTTTATATATGTGGACATGAGGCTTCACATTATCATTGTCAGGAATGTAGACACAAAGACCTGTGTCCAGAGTTATGTCCGAGACAGTTTATAAACAACATTTGTTTATATATATGGACATGAGGCTTCACATTATCATTGTCAGGAATGTAGACACAAAGACCTGTGTCCAGAGTTATGTCCTAGACAGTTTATAAACAACATTTGTTTTTATATGTGGACATGAGGCTTCACATTATCATTGTCAGGAATGTAGACACAAAGACCTGTGTCCAGAGTTATGTCCGAGACAGTTTATAAACAACATTTGTTTATATATGTGGACATGAGGCTTCACATTATCATTGCCAGGAATGTAGACACAAAGACCTGTGTCCAGAGTTATGTCCGAGACAGTTTATAAACAACATTTGTTTATATATATGGACATGAGGCTTCACATTATCATTGTCAGGAATGTAGACACAAAGACCTGTGTCCAGAGTTATGTCCTAGACAGTTTATAAACAACATTTGTTTTTATATGTGGACATGAGGCTTCACATTATCATTGTCAGGAATGTAGACACAAAGACCTGTGTCCAGAGTTATGTCCGAGACAGTTTATAAACAACATTTGTTTATATATGTGGACATGAGGCTTCACATTATCATTGCCAGGAATGTAGACACAAAGACCTGTGTCCAGAGTTATGTCCGAGACAGTTTATAAACAACATTTGTTTATATGTATGGACATGAGTCTTCACATTATCATTGTCAGGAAGGTAGACACAAAGACCTGTGTCCAGAGTTATGTCCGAGACAGTTTATAAACAACATTTGTTTATATATGTGGACATGAGGCTTCACATTATCATTGTCAGGAATGTAGACACAAAGACCTGTGTCCAGAGTTATGTCCGAGACAGTTTATAAACAACATTTGTTTATATATGTGGACATGAGGCTTCACATTATCATTGCCAGGAATGTAGACACAAAGACCTGTGTCCAGAGTTATGTCCGAGACAGTTTATAAACAACATTTGTTTATATATGTGGACATGAGGCTTCACATTATGATTGCCAGGAATGTAGACACAAAGACCTGTGTCCAGAGTTATGTCCGAGACAGTTTATAAACAACATTTGTTTATATATGTGGACATGAGGCTTCACATTATCATTGTCAGGAATGTAGACACAAAGACCTGTGTCCAGAGTTATGTCCGAGACAGTTTATAAACAACATTTGTTTATATATGTGGACATGAGGCTTCACATTATCATTGCCAGGAATGTAGACACAAAGACCTGTGTCCAGAGTTATGTCCGAGACAGTTTATAAACAACATTTGTTTATATATGTGGACATGAGGCTTCACATTATCATTGCCAGGAATGTAGACACAAAGACCTGTGTCCAGAGTTATGTCCGAGACCGTTTATAAACAACATTTGTTTATATATGTGGACATGAGGCTTCACATTATCATTGTCAGGAATGTAGACACAAAGACCTGTGTCCAGAGTTATGTCCGAGACAGTTTATAAACAACATTTGTTTATATATGTGGACATGAGGCTTCACATTATCATTGTCAGGAATGTAGACACAAAGACCTGTGTCCAGAGTTATGTCCGAGACAGTTTATAAACAACATTTGTTTATATATGTGGACATGAGGCTTCACATTATCATTGTCAGGAATGTAGACACAAAGACCTGTGTCCAGAGTTATGTCCGAGACAGTTTATAAACAACATTTGTTTATATATATGGACATGAGGCTTCACATTATCATTGCCAGGAATGTAGACACAAATACCTGTGTCCAGAGTTATGTCCGAGACAGTTTATAAACAACATTTGTTTATATATGTGGACATGAGGCTTCACATTATCATTGTCAGGAATGTAGACACAAAGACCTGTGTCCAGAGTTATGTCCGAGACAGTTTATAAACAACATTTGTTTATATATGTGGACATGAGGCTTCACATTATCATTGCCAGGAATGTAGACACAAAGACCTGTGTCCAGAGTTATGTCCGAGACAGTTTATAAACAACATTTGTTTACATATGTGGACATGAGGCTTCACATTATCAATGCCAGGAATGTAGGCACACAGACCTGTGTCCAGAGTTATGTCCGAGACAGTTTATAAACAACATTTGTTTATATATATGGACATGAGGCTTCACATTATCATTGCCAGGAATGTAGACACAAAGACCTGTGTCCAGAGTTATGTCCGAGACAGTTTATAAACAACATTTGTTTATATATGTGGACATGAGGCTTCACATTATCATTGTCAGGAATGTAGACACAAAGACCTGTGTCCAGAGTTATGTCCGAGACAATTTATAAACAACATTTGTTTATATATGTGGACATGAGGCTTCACATTATCATTGCCAGGAATGTAGACACAAAGACCTGTGTCCAGAGTTATGTCCGAGACAGTTTATAAACAACATTTGTTTATGTATGTGGACATGAGGCTTCACATTATCAATGCCAGGAATGTAGGCACACAGACCTGTGTCCAGAGTTATGTCCTGGACAGTTTATAAACAACATTTGTTTATATATGTGGACATGAGGCTTCACATTATCATTGTCAGGAATGTAGACACAAAGACCTGTGTCCAGAGTTATGTCCTAGACAGTTTATAAACAACATTTGTTTATATATGTGGACATGAGGCTTCACATTATCATTGTCAGGAATGTAGACACAAAGACCTGTGTCCAGAGTTATGTCCTAGACAGTTTATAAACAATATTTGTTTATATATGTGGACATGAGGCTTCACATTATCATTGTCAGGAATGTAGACACAAAGACCTGTGTCCAGAGTTATGTCCTAGACAGTTTATAAACAACATTTGTTTATATATGTGGACATGAGGCTTCACATTATCATTGCCAGGAATGTAGACACAAAGACCTGTGTCCAGAGTTATGTCCTAGACAGTTTATAAACAACATTTGTTTATATATGTGGACATGAGGCTTCACATTATCATTGTCAGGAATGTAGACACATAGACCTGTGTCCAGAGTTATGTCCTAGACAGTTTATAAACAACATTTGTTTATATATATGGACATGAGGCTTCACATTATCATTGTCAGGAATGTAGACACAAAGACCTGTGTCCAGAGTTATGTCCGAGACAGTTTATAAACAACATTTGTTTATATATGTGGACATGAGGCTTCACATTATCATTGCCAGGAATGTAGACACAAAGACCTGTGTCCAGAGTTATGTCCGAGACAGTTTATAAACAACATTTGTTTATATGTATGGACATGAGGCTTCACATTATCATTGTCAGGAATGTAGACACAAAGACCTGTGTCCAGAGTTATGTCCGAGACAGTTTATAAACAACATTTGTTTATATATGTGGACATGAGGCTTCACATTATCATTGTCAGGAATGTAGACACAAAGACCTGAGTCCAGAGTTATGTCCGAGACAGTTTATAAACAACATTTGTTTATATATGTGGACATGAGGCTTCACATTATCATTGCCAGGAATGTAGACACAAAGACCTGTGTCCAGAGTTATGTCCGAGACAGTTTATAAACAACATTTGTTTATATATGTGGACATGAGGCTTCACATTATCAATGCCAGGAATGTAGGCACACAGTCCTGTGTCCAGAGTTAGGTCCTGGACAGTTTATAAACAACATTTGTTTATATATGTGGACATGAGGCTTCACATTATCATTGCCAGGAATGTAGACACAAAGACCTGTGTCCAGAGTTATGTCCGAGACAGTTTATAAACAACATTTGTTTATATATGTGGACATGAGGCTTCACATTATCATTGTCAGGAATGTAGACACAAAGACCTGTGTCCAGAGTTATGCCGAGACAGTTTATAAACAACATTTGTTTATATATGTGGACATGAGGCTTCACATTATCATTGCCAGGAATGTAGACACAAAGACCTGTGTCCAGAGTTATGTCCGAGACAGTTTATAAACAACATTTGTTTATATATGTGGACATGAGGCTTCACATTATCAATGCCAGGAATGTAGGCACACAGACCTGTGTCCAGAGTTATGTCCTGGACAGTTTATAAACAACATTTGTTTATATATGTGGACATGAGGTTCACATTATCATTGTCAGGAATGTAGACACAAAGACCTGTGTCCAGAGTTATGTCCTAGACAGTTTATAAACAACATTTGTTTTTATATGTGGACATGAGGCTTCACATTATCATTGTCAGGAATGTAGACACAAAGACCTGTGTCCAGAGTTATGTCCTAGACAGTTTATAAACAACATTTGTTTATATATGTGGACATGAGGCTTCACATTATCATTGTCTGGAATGTAGACACAAAGACCTGTGTCCAGAGTTATATCCGAGACAGTTTATAAACAACATTTGTTTATATATGTGGACATGAGGCTTCACATTATCATTGTCAGGAATGTAGACACAAAGACCTGTGTCCAGAGTTATGTCCGAGACAGTTTATAAACAACATTTGTTTATATATGTGGACATGAGGCTTCACATTATCATTGCCAGGAATGTAGACTCAAAGACCTGTGTCCAGAGTTATGTCCTAGACAGTTTATAAACAACATTTGTTTATATATGTGGACATGAGGCTTCACATTATCATTGCCAGGAATGTAGACACAAAGACCTGTGTCCAGAGTTATGTCCGAGACAGTTTATAAACAACATTTGTTTATATATGTGGACATGAGGCTTCACATTATCATTGCCAGGAATGTAGACACAAAGACCTGTGTCCAGAGTTATGTCCGAGACAGTTTATAAACAGCATTTGTTTATATATGTGGACATTGAGGCTTCACATTATCATTGCCAGGAATGTAGACACAAAGACCTGTGTCCAGAGTTATGTCCTAGACAGTTTATAAACAACATTTGTTTACATATGTGGACATGAGGCTTCACATTATCATTGTCAGGAATGTAGACACAAAGACCTGTGTCCAGAGTTATGTACTAGACAGTTTATAAACAACATTTGTTTATATATGTGGACATGAGGCTTCACATTATCATTGCCAGGAATGTAGACACAAAGACCTGTGTCCAGAGTTATGTCCTAGAAAGTTTATAAACAACATTTGTTTATATACGTGGACATGAGGCTTCACATTATCATTGCAAGGAATGTAGACACAAAGACCTGTGTCCAGAGTTATGTCCGAGACAGTTTATAAACAACATTTGTTTATATATGTGGACATGAGGCTTCACATTATCATTGCCAGGAATGTAGACACAAAGACCTGTGTCCAGAGTTATGTCCTGGACAGTTTATAAACAACATTTGTTTATATATGTGGACATGAGGCTTCACATTATCATTGTCAGGAATGTAGACACAAAGACCTGTGTCCAGAGTTATGTCCTAGACAGTTTATAAACAACATTTGTTTACATATGTGGACATGAGGCTTCACATTATCATTGTCAGGAATGTAGACACAAAGACCTGTGTCCAGAGTTATGTCCTAGACAGTTTATAAACAACATTTGTTTATATATGTGGACATGAGGCTTCACATTATCATTGTCAGGAATGTAGACACAAAGACCTGTGTCCAGAGTTATGTCCTAGACAGTTTATAAACAACATTTGTTTATATATGTGGACATGAGGCTTCACATTATCATTGTCAGGAATGTAGACACAAAGACCTGTGTCCAGAGTTTTGTCCTAGACAGTTTATAAACAACATTTGTTTATATATGTGGACATGAGGCTTCACATTATCATTGCCAGGAATGTAGACACAAAGACCTGTGTCCAGAGTTATGTCCTAGACAGTTTATAAACAACATTTGTTTATATATGTGGACATGAGGCTTCACATTATCATTGTCAGGAATGTAGACACATAGACCTGTGTCCAGAGTTATGTCCTAGACAGTTTATAAACAACATTTGTTTATATATATGGACATGAGGCTTCACATTATCATTGTCAGGAATGTAGACACAAAGACCTGTGTCCAGAGTTATGTCCGAGACAGTTTATAAACAACATTTGTTTATATATGTGGACATGAGGCTTCACATTATCATTGCCAGGAATGTAGACACAAAGACCTGTGTCCAGAGTTATGTCCGAGACAGTTTATAAACAACATTTGTTTATATGTATGGACATGAGGCTTCACATTATCATTGTCAGGAATGTAGACACAAAGACCTGTGTCCAGAGTTATGTCCGAGACAGTTTATAAACAACATTTGTTTATATATGTGGACATGAGGCTTCACATTATCATTGTCAGGAATGTAGACACAAAGACCTGTGTCCAGAGTTATGTCCGAGACAGTTTATAAACAACATTTGTTTATATATGTGGACATGAGGCTTCACATTATCATTGCCAGGAATGTAGACACAAAGACCTGTGTCCAGAGTTATGTCCGAGACAGTTTATAAACAACATTTGTTTATATATGTGGACATGAGGCTTCACATTATCATTGTCAGGAATGTAGACACAAAGACCTGTGTCCAGAGTTATGCCGAGACAGTTTATAAACAACATTTGTTTATATATGTGGACATGAGGCTTCACATTATCATTGCCAGGAATGTAGACACAAAGACCTGTGTCCAGAGTTATGTCCGAGACAGTTTATAAACAACATTTGTTTATATATGTGGACATGAGGCTTCACATTATCAATGCCAGGAATGTAGGCACACAGACCTGTGTCCAGAGTTATGTCCTGGACAGTTTATAAACAACATTTGTTTATATATGTGGACATGAGGTTCACATTATCATTGTCAGGAATGTAGACACAAAGACCTGTGTCCAGAGTTATGTCCTAGACAGTTTATAAACAACATTTGTTTTTATATGTGGACATGAGGCTTCACATTATCATTGTCAGGAATGTAGACACAAAGACCTGTGTCCAGAGTTATGTCCTAGACAGTTTATAAACAACATTTGTTTATATATGTGGACATGAGGCTTCACATTATCATTGTCTGGAATGTAGACACAAAGACCTGTGTCCAGAGTTATATCCGAGACAGTTTATAAACAACATTTGTTTATATATGTGGACATGAGGCTTCACATTATCATTGTCAGGAATGTAGACACAAAGACCTGTGTCCAGAATTATGTCCGAGACAGTTTATAAACAACATTTGTTTATATATGTGGACATGAGGCATCACATTATCATTGCCAGGAATGTAGACTCAAAGACCTGTGTCCAGAGTTATGTCCTAGACAGTTTATAAACAACATTTGTTTATATATGTGGACATGAGGCTTCACATTATCATTGCCAGGAATGTAGACACAAAGACCTGTGTCCAGAGTTATGTCCGAGACAGTTTATAAACAACATTTGTTTATATATGTGGACATGAGGCTTCACATTATCATTGCCAGGAATGTAGACACAAAGACCTGTGTCCAGAGTTATGTCCGAGACAGTTTATAAACAGCATTTGTTTATATATGTGGACATTGAGGCTTCACATTATCATTGCCAGGAATGTAGACACAAAGACCTGTGTCCAGAGTTATGTCCTAGACAGTTTATAAACAACATTTGTTTACATATGTGGACATGAGGCTTCACATGATCATTGTCAGGAATGTAGACACAAAGACCTGTGTCCAGAGTTATGTACTAGACAGTTTATAAACAACATTTGTTTATATATGTGGACATGAGGCTTCACATTATCATTGCCAGGAATGTAGACACAAAGACCTGTGTCCAGAGTTATGTCCTAGAAAGTTTATAAACAACATTTGTTTATATACGTGGACATGAGGCTTCACATTATCATTGCAAGGAATGCAGACACAAAGACCTGTGTCCAGAGTTATGTCCGAGACAGTTTATAAACAACATTTGTTTATATATGTGGACATGAGGCTTCACATTATCATTGCCAGGAATGTAGACACAAAGACCTGTGTCCAGAGTTATGTCCTGGACAGTTTATAAACAACATTTGTTTATATATGTGGACATGAGGCTTCACATTATCATTGTCAGGAATGTAGACACAAAGACCTGTGTCCAGAGTTATGTCCTAGACAGTTTATAAACAACATTTGTTTACATATGTGGACATGAGGCTTCACATTATCATTGTCAGGAATGTAGACACAAAGACCTGTGTCCAGAGCTATGTCCTAGACAGTTTATAAACAACATTTGTTTATATATGTGGACATGAGGCTTCACATTATCATTGTCAGGAATGTAGACACAAAGACCTGTGTCCAGCGTTATGTCCTAGACAGTTTATAAACAACATTTGTTTATAGATGTGGACATGAGGCTTCACATTATCATTGTCAGGAATGTAGACACAAAGACCTGTGTCCAGAGTTATGTCCTAGACAGTTTATAAACAACATTTGTTTATATATGTGGACATGAGGCTTCACATTATCATTGCCAGGAATGTAGACACAAAGACCTGTGTCCAGAGTTATGTCCTAGACAGTTTATAAACAACATTTGTTTATATATGTGGACATGAGGCTTCACATTATCATTGTCAGGAATGTAGACACATAGACCTGTGTCCAGAGTTATGTCCTAGACAGTTTATAAACAACATTTGTTTATATATATGGACATGAGGCTTCACATTATCATTGTCAGGAATGTAGACACAAAGACCTGTGTCCAGAGTTATGTCCGAGACAGTTTATAAACAACATTTGTTTATATATGTGGACATGAGGCTTCACATTATCATTGTCAGGAATGTAGACACAAAGACCTGTGTCCAGAGTTATGTCCGAGACAGTTTATAAACAACATTTGTTTATATGTATGGACATGAGGCTTCACATTATCATTGTCAGGAATGTAGACACAAAGACCTGTGTCCAGAGTTATGTCCGAGACAGTTTATAAACAACATTTGTTTATATATGTGGACATGAGGCTTCACATTATCATTGTCAGGAATGTAGACACAAAGACCTGTGTCCAGAGTTATGTCCGAGACAGTTTATAAACAACATTTGTTTATATATGTGGACATGAGGCTTCACATTATCATTGCCAGGAATGTAGACACAAAGACCTGTGTCCAGAGTTATGTCCGAGACAGTTTATAAACAACATTTGTTTATATATGTGGACATGAGGCTTCACATTATCATTGCCAGGAATGTAGACACAAAGACCTGTGTCCAGAGTTATGTCCGAGACAGTTTATAAACAACATTTGTTTATATATGTGGACATGAGGCTTCACATTATCATTGCCAGGAATGTAGACACAAAGACCTGTGTCCAGAGTTATGTCCGAGACAGTTTATAAACAACATTTGTTTATATATGTGGACATGAGGCTTCACATTATCATTGTCAGGAATGTAGACACAAAGACCTGTGTCCAGAGTTATGTCCGAGACAGTTTATAAACAACATTTGTTTATATATATGGACATGAGGCTTCACATTATCATTGCCAGGAATGTAGACACAAATACCTGTGTCCAGAGTTATGTCCGAGACAGTTTATAAACAACATTTGTTTATATATGTGGACATGAGGCTTCACATTATCATTGTCAGGAATGTAGACACAAAGACCTGTGTCCAGAGTTATGTCCGAGACAGTTTATAAACAACATTTGTTTATATATGTGGACATGAGGCTTCACATTATCATTGTCAGGAATGTAGACACAAAGAGCTGTGTCCAGAGTTATGTCCGAGACAGTTTATAAACAACATTTGTTTATATATGTGGACATGAGGCTTCACATTATCAATGCCAGGAATGTAGGCACACAGACCTGTCTCCAGAGTTATGTCCTGGACAGTTTATAAACAACATTTGTTTATATATATGGACATGAGGCTTCACATTATCATTGCCAGGAATGTAGACACAAAGACCTGTGTCCAGAGTTATGTCCGAGACAGTTTATAAACAACATTTGTTTATATATGTGGACATGAGGCTTCACATTATCATTGCCAGGAATGTAGACACAAAGACCTGTGTCCAGAGTTATGTCCGAGACAGTTTATAAACAACATTTGTTTATATATGTGGACATGAGGCTTCACATTATCATTGTCAGGAATGTAGACACATAGACCTGTGTCCAGAGTTATGTCCTAGACAGTTTATAAACAACATTTGTTTATATATATGGACATGAGGCTTCACATTATCATTGTCAGGAATGTAGACACAAAGACCTGTGTCCAGAGTTATGTCCGAGACAGTTTATAAACAACATTTGTTTATATGTATGGACATGAGGCTTCACATTATCATTGTCAGGAATGTAGACACAAAGACCTGTGTCCAGAGTTATGTCCGAGACAGTTTATAAACAACATTTGTTTATATATGTGGACATGAGGCTTCACATTATCATTGTCAGGAATGTAGACACAAAGACCTGTGTCCAGAGTTATGTCCGAGACAGTTTATAAACAACATTTGTTTATATATGTGGACATGAGGCTTCACATTATCATTGCCAGGAATGTAGACACAAAGACCTGTGTCCAGAGTTATGTCCGAGACAGTTTATAAACAACATTTGTTTATATATGTGGACATGAGGCTTCACATTATCATTGCCAGGAATGTAGACACAAAGACCTGTGTCCAGAGTTATGTCCGAGACAGTTTATAAACAACATTTGTTTATATATGTGGACACGAGGCTTCACATTATCATTGCCAGGAATGTAGACACAAAGACCTGTGTCCAGAGTTATGTCCGAGACAGTTTATAAACAACATTTGTTTATATATGTGGACATGAGGCTTCACATTATCATTGTCAGGAATGTAGACACAAAGACCTGTGTCCAGAGTTATGTCCGAGACAGTTTATAAACAACATTTGTTTATATATATGGACATGAGGCTTCACATTATCATTGCCAGGAATGTAGACACAAATACCTGTGTCCAGAGTTATGTCCGAGACAGTTTATAAACAACATTTGTTTATATATGTGGACATGAGGCTTCACATTATCATTGTCAGGAATGTAGACACAAAGACCTGTGTCCAGAGTTATGTCCGAGACAGTTTATAAACAACATTTGTTTATATATGTGGACATGAGGCTTCACATTATCATTGTCAGGAATGTAGACACAAAGAGCTGTGTCCAGAGTTATGTCCGAGACAGTTTATAAACAACATTTGTTTATATATGTGGACATGAGGCTTCACATTATCAATGCCAGGAATGTAGGCACACAGACCTGTCTCCAGAGTTATGTCCTGGACAGTTTATAATCAACATTTGTTTATATATATGGACATGAGGCTTCACATTATCATTGCCAGGAATGTAGACACAAAGACCTGTGTCCAGAGTTATGTCCGAGACAGTTTATAAACAACATTTGTTTATATATGTGGACATGAGGCTTCACATTATCATTGCCAGGAATGTAGACACAAAGACCTGTGTCCAGAGTTATGTCCGAGACAGTTTATAAACAACATTTGTTTATATATGTGGAAATGAGGCTTCACATTATCATTGTCAGGAATGTAGACACAAAGACCTGTGTCCAGAGTTATGTCCGAGACAGTTTATAAACAACATTTGTTTATATATGTGGACATGAGGCTTCACATTATCATTGCCAGGAATGTAGACACAAAGACCTGTGTCCAGAGTTATGTCCGAGACAGTTTATAAACAACATTTGTTTATATATGTGGACATGAGGCTTCACATTATCATTGTCAGGAATGTAGACACAAAGACCTGTGTCCAGAGTTATGTCCGAGACAGTTTATAAACAACATTTGTTTATATATGTGGACATGAGGCTTCACATTATCATTGTCAGGAATGTAGACACAAAGACCTGTGTCCAGAGTTATGTCCGAGACAGTTTATAAACAATATTTGTTTATATATATGGACATGAGGCTTCACATTATCATTGCCAGGAATGTAGACACAAATACCTGTGTCCAGAGTTATGTCCGAGACAGTTTATAAACAACATTTGTTTATATATGTGGACATGAGGCTTCACATTATCATTGTCAGGAATGTAGACACAAAGACCTTTGTCCAGAGTTATGTCCGAGACAGTTTATAAACAACATTTGTTTATATATGTGGACATGAGGCTTCACATTATCATTGTCAGGAATGTAGACACAAAGACCTGTGTCCAGAGTTATGTCCGAGACAGTTTATAAACAACATTTGTTTATATATGTGGACATGAGGCTTCACATTATCAATGCCAGGAATGTAGGCACACAGACCTGTGTCCAGAGTTATGTCCTGGACAGTTTATAAACAACATTTGTTTATATATATGGACATGAGGCTTCACATTATCATTGCCAGGAATGTAGACACAAAGACCTGTGTCCAGAGTTATGTCCTAGACAGTTTAGAAACAACATTTGTTTATGTATGTGGACATGAGGCTTCACATTATCATTGTCAGGAATGTAGACACAAAGACCTGTGTCCAGAGTTATGTCCGAGACAGTTTATAAACAACATTTGTTTATATATGTGGACATGAGGCTTCACATTATCATTGCCAGGAATGTAGACACAAAGACCTGTGTCCAGAGTTATGTCCTAGACAGTTTATAAACAACATTTGTTTATATATGTGGACATGAGGCTTCACATTATCATTGCCAGGAATGTAGACACAAATACCTGTGTCCAGAGTTATGTCCGAGACAGTTTATAAACAACATTTGTTTATATATGTGGACATGAGGCTTCACATTATCATTGTCAGGAATGTAGACACAAAGACCTGTGTCCAGAGTTATGTCCGAGACAGTTTATAAACAACATTTGTTTATATAAGTGGACATGAGGCTTCACATTATCATTGTCAGGAATGTAGACACAAAGACCTGTGTCCAGAGTTATGTCCGAGACAGTTTATAAACAACATTTGTTTATATATGTGGACATGAGGCTTCACATTATCAATGCCAGGAATGTAGGCACACAGACCTGTGTCCAGAGTTATGTCCTGGACAGTTTATAAACAACATTTGTTTATATATATGGACATGAGGCTTCACATTATCATTGCCAGGAATGTAGACACAAAGACCTGTGTCCAGAGTTATGTCCTAGACAGTTTATAAACAACATTTGTTTATATATGTGGACATGAGGCTTCACATTATCATTGTCAGGAATGTAGACACAAAGACCTGTGTCCAGAGTTATGTCCGAGACAGTTTATAAACAACATTTGTTTATATATGTGGACATGAGGCTTCACATTATCATTGCCAGGAATGTAGACACAAAGACCTGTGTCCAGAGTTATGTCCTAGACAGTTTATAAACAACATTTGTTTATATATGTGGACATGAGGCTTCACATTATCATTGCCAGGAATGTAGACACAAAGACCTGTGTCCAGAGTTATGTCCGAGACAGTTTATAAACAACATTTGTTTATATATGTGGACATGAGGCTTCACATTATCAATGCCAGGAATGTAGGCACACAGACCTGTGTCCAGAGTTATGTCCTGGACAGTTTATAAACAACATTTGTTTATATATGTGGACATGAGGTTCACATTATCATTGTCAGGAATGTAGACACAAAGACCTGTGTCCAGAGTTATGTCCTAGACAGTTTATAAACAACATTTGTTTTTATATGAGGACATGAGGCTTCACATTATCATTGTCAGGAATGTAGACACAAAGACCTGTGTCCAGAGTTATGTCCTAGACAGTTTATAAACAACATTTGTTTATATATGTGGACATGAGGCTTCACATTATCATTGTCTGGAATGAAGACACAAAGACCTGTGTCCAGAGTTATATCCGAGACAGTTTATAAACAACATTTGTTTATATATGTGGACATGAGGCTTCACATTATCATTGTCAGGAATGTAGACACAAAGACCTGTGTCCAGAGTTATGTCCGAGACAGTTTATAAACAACATTTGTTTATATATGTGGACATGAGGCTTCACATTATCATTGCCAGGAATGTAGACACAAAGACCTGTGTCCAGAGTTATGTCCGAGACAGTTTATAAACAACATTTGTTTATATATGTGGACATGAGGCTTCACATTATCATTGCCAGGAATGTAGACACAAAGACCTGTGTCCAGAGTTATGTCCGAGACAGTTTATAAACAGCATTTGTTTATATATGTGGACATTGAGGCTTCACATTATCATTGCCAGGAATGTAGACACAAAGACCTGTGTCCAGAGTTATGTCCGAGACAGTTTATAAACAACATTTGTTTATATATGTGGACATGAGGCTTCACATTATCATTGTCAGGAATGTAGACACAAAGACCTGTGTCCAGAGTTATGTCCGAGACAGTTTATGAACAACATTTGTTTATATATGTGGACATGAGGCTTCACATTATCATTGCCAGGAATGTAGACACAAAGACCTGTGTCCAGAGTTATGTCCTGGACAGTTTATAAACAACATTTGTTTATATATGTGGACATGAGGCTTCACATTATCATTGTCAGGAATGTAGACACAAAGACCTGTGTCCAGAGTTATGTCCGAGACAGTTTATAAACAACATTTGTTTACATATGTGGACATGAGGCTTCACATTATCATTGTCAGCAATGTAGACACAAAGACCTGTGTCCAGAGTTATGTCCTAGACAGTTTATAAACAACATTTGTTTATATATGTGGACATGAGGCTTCACATTATCATTGTCAGGAATGTAGACACAAAGACCTGTGTCCAGATTTATGTCCTAGACAGTTTATAAACAACATTTGTTTATATATGTGGACATGAGGCTTCACATTATCATTGTCAGGAATGTAGACACAAAGACCTGTGTCCAGAGTTATGTCCGAGACAGTTTATAAACAACATTTGTTTATATATGTGGACATGAGGCTTCACATTATCATTGTCAGGAATGTAGACACAAAGACCTGTGTCCAGAGTTATGTCCGAGACAGTTTATAAACAATATTTGTTTATATATATGGACATGAGGCTTCACATTATCATTGCCAGGAATGTAGACACAAATACCTGTGTCCAGAGTTATGTCCGAGACAGTTTATAAACAACATTTGTTTATATATGTGGACATGAGGCTTCACATTATCATTGTCAGGAATGTAGACACAAAGACCTGTGTCCAGAGTTCTGTCCGAGACAGTTTATAAACAACATTTGTTTATATATGTGGACATGAGGCTTCACATTATCATTGTCAGGAATGTAGACACAAAGACCTGTGTCCAGAGTTATGTCCGAGACAGTTTATAAACAACATTTGTTTATATATGTGGACATGAGGCTTCACATTATCAATGCCAGGAATGTAGGCACAAAGACCTGTGTCCAGAGTTATGTCCTGGACAGTTTATAAACAACATTTGTTTATATATATGGACATGAGGCTTCACATTATCATTGCCAGGAATGTAGACACAAAGACCTGTGTCCAGAGTTATGTCCTAGACAGTTTATAAACAACATTTGTTTATATATGTGGACATGAGGCTTCACATTATCATTGTCAGGAATGTAGACACAAAGACCTGTGTCTAGAGTTATGTCCGAGACAGTTTATAAACAACATTTGTTTATATATGTGGACATGAGGCTTCACATTATCATTGCCAGGAATGTAGACACAAAGACCTGTGTCCAGAGTTATGTCCTAGACAGTTTATAAACAACATTTGTTTATATATGTGGACATGAGGCTTCACATTATCATTGCCAGGAATGTAGACACAAAGACCTGTGTCCAGAGTTATGTCCGAGACAGTTTATAAACAACATTTGTTTATATATGTGGACATGAGGCTTCACATTATCATTGTCAGGAATGTAGACACAAAGACCTGTGTCCAGAGTTATGTACTAGACAGTTTATGAACAACATTTGTTTATATATGTGGACATGAGGCTTCACATTATCATTGCCAGGAATGTAGACACAAAGACCTGTGTCCAGAGTTATGTCCTGGACAGTTTATAAACAACATTTGTTTATATATGTGGACATGAGGCTTCACATTATCATTGTCAGGAATGTAGACACAAAGACCTGTGTCCAGAGTTATGTCCGAGACAGTTTATAAACAACATTTGTTTACATATGTGGACATGAGGCTTCACATTATCATTGTCAGGAATGTAGACACAAAGACCTGTGTCCAGAGTTATGTCCTAGACAGTTTATAAACAACATTTGTTTATATATGTGGACATGAGGCTTCACATTATCATTGTCAGGAATGTAGACACAAAGACCTGTGTCCAGAGTTATGTCCTAGACAGTTTATAAACAACATTTGTTTATATATGTGGACACGAGGCTTCACATTATCATTGTCAGGAATGTAGACACAAAGACCTGTGTCCAGAGTTATGTCCTAGACAGTTTATAAACAACATTTGTTTATATATGTGGACATGAGGCTTCACATTATCATTGTCAGGAATGTAGACACAAAGACCTGTGTCCAGAGTTATGTCCTAGACAGTTTATAAACAACATTTGTTTATATATGTGGACATGAGGCTTCACATTATCATTGTCAGGAATGTAGACACAAAGACCTGTGTCCAGAGTTATATCCTAGACAGTTTATAAACAACATTTGTTTATATATGTGGACATGAGGCTTCACATTATCATTGCCAGGAATGTCGACACAAAGACCTGTGTCCAGAGTTATGTCCTAGACAGTTTATAAACAACATTTGTTTATATATGTGGACATGAGGCTTCACATTATCATTGCCAGGAATGTAGACACAAATACCTGTGTCCAGAGTTATGTCCTGGACAGTTTATAAACAACATTTGTTTATATATGTGGACATGAGGCTTCACATTATCATTGCCAGGAATGTTGACACAAAGACCTCTGTCCAGAGTTATGTCCGAGACAGTTGATAAACAACATTTGTTTATATATGTGGACATAAGGCTTCACATTATCATTGCAAGGAATGTAGACACAAAGACCTGTGTCCAGAGTTATGTCCGAGACAGTTTATAAACAACATTTGTTAAAATATGTGGACATGAGGCTTCACATTATCATTGTCAGGAATGTAGACACAAAGACCTGTGTCCAGAGTTATGTCCGAGACAGTTTATAAACAACATTTGTTTATATATGTGGACACGAGTCTTCGCATTATCATTGTCAGGAATGTAGACAGAAATACCTGTGTCCAGAGTTATGTCCTAGACAGTTTATAAACAACATTTGTTTATATATGTGGACATGTGGCTTCACATTATCATTGCCAGGAATGTAGACACAAAGACCTGTGTCCAGAGTTATGTCCGAGACAGTTTATAAACAACATTTGTTTATATATGTGGACACGAGGCTTCACATTATCATTGTCAGGAATGTAGACACAAATCCCTGTGTCCAGAGTTATGTCCTGGACAGTTTATAAACAACATTTGTTTATATATGTGGACATGAGGCTTCACATTATCATTGCCAGGAATGTAGACACAAAGACCTGTGTCCAGAGTTATGTCCGAGACAGTTTATAAACAACATTTGTTTATATATGTGGACACGAGGCTTCACATTATCATTGTCAGGAATGTAGACACAAATACCTGTGTCCAGAGTTATGTCCTAGACAGTTTATAAACAACATTTGTTTATATATGTGGACATGAGGCTTCACATTATCATTGCCAGGAATGTAGACACAAAGACCTGTGTCCAGAGTTATGTCCTAGAAAGTTTATAAACAACATTTGTTTATATATGTGGACATGAGGCTTCACATTATCATTGCCAGGAATGTAGACACAAAGACCTGTGTCCAGAGTTATGTCCTAGACAGTTTATAAACAACACTTGTTTATATATGTGGACATGAGGCTTCACATTATCATTGTCAGGAATGTAGACACAAAGACCTGTGTCCAGAGTTATGTCCGAGACAGTTTATAAACAACATTTGTTTATATATGTGGACATGAGGCTTCACATTATCATTGTCAGGAATGTAGACACAAAGACCTGTGTCCAGAGTTATGTCCGAGACAGTTTATAAACAACATTTGTTTATATATGTGGACATGAGGCTTCACATTACCATTGTCAGGAATGTAGACACAAAGACCTGTGTCCAGAGTTATGTCCGAGACAGTTTATAAACAACATTTGTTTATATATGTGGACATGAGGCTTCACATTATCATTGTCAGGAATGTAGACACAAAGACCTGTGTCCAGAGTTATGTACTAGACAGTTTATGAACAACATTTGTTTATATATGTGGACATGAGGCTTCACATTATCATTGTCAGGAATGTAGACACAAAGACCTGTGTCCAGAGTTATGTCCTAGACAGTTTATAAACAACATTTGTTTATATATGTGGACATGAGGCTTCACATTATCATTGTCAGGAATGTAGACACGAAGACCTGTGTCCAGAGTTATGTCCTAGACAGTTTATAAACAACATTTGTTTATATATGTGGACATGAGGCTTCACATTATCATTGTCAGGAATGTAGACACAAAGACCTGTGTCCAGAGTTATGTCCTGGACAGTTTATAAACAACATTTGTTTATATATGTGGACATGAGGCTTCACATTATCATTGTCAGGAATGTAGACACAAAGACCTGTGTCCAGAGTTATGTCCTAGACAGTTTATAAACAACATTTGTTTATATATGTGGACATGAGGCTTCACATTATCATTGTCAGGAATGTAGACACAAAGACCTGTGTCTAGAGTTATGTCCGAGACAGTTTATAAACAACATTTGTTTATATATGTGGACATGAGGCTTCACATTATCATTGCCAGGAATGTAGACACAAAGACCTGTGTCCAGAGTTATGTCCTAGACAGTTTATAAACAACATTTGTTTATATATGTGGACATGAGGCTTCACATTATCATTGCCAGGAATGTAGACACAAAGACCTGTGTCCAGAGTTATGTCCGAGACAGTTTATAAACAACATTTGTTTATATATGTGGACATGAGGCTTCACATTATCATTGTCAGGAATGTAGACACAAAGACCTGTGTCCAGAGTTATGTACTAGACAGTTTATGAACAACATTTGTTTATATATGTGGACATGAGGCTTCACATTATCATTGCCAGGAATGTAGACACAAAGACCTGTGTCCAGAGTTATGTCCTGGACAGTTTATAAACAACATTTGTTTATATATGTGGACATGAGGCTTCACATTATCATTGTCAGGAATGTAGACACAAAGACCTGTGTCCAGAGTTATGTCCGAGACAGTTTATAAACAACATTTGTTTACATATGTGGACATGAGGCTTCACATTATCATTGTCAGGAATGTAGACACAAAGACCTGTGTCCAGAGTTATGTCCTAGACAGTTTATAAACAACATTTGTTTATATATGTGGACATGAGGCTTCACATTATCATTGTCAGGAATGTAGACACAAAGACCTGTGTCCAGAGTTATGTCCTAGACAGTTTATAAACAACATTTGTTTATATATGTGGACATGAGGCTTCACATTATCATTGTCAGGAATGTAGACACAAAGACCTGTGTCCAGAGTTATGTCCTAGACAGTTTATAAACAACATTTGTTTATATATGTGGACATGAGGCTTCACATTATCATTGTCAGGAATGTAGACACAAAGACCTGTGTCCAGAGTTATGTCCTGGACAGTTTATAAACAACATTTGTATATATATGTGGACATGAGGCTTCACATTATCATTGTCAGGAATGTAGACACAAAGACCTGTGTCCAGAGTTATGTCCTAGACAGTTTATAAACAACATTTGTTTATATATGTGGACATGAGGCTTCACATTATCATTGACAGGAATGTCGACACAAAGACCTGTGTCCAGAGTTATGTCCTAGACAGTTTATAAACAACATTTGTTTATATATGTGGACATGAGGCTTCACATTATCATTGCCAGGAATGTAGACACAAAGACCTGTGTCCAGAGTTATGTCCTGGACAGTTTATAAACAACATTTGTTTATATATGTGGACATGAGGCTTCACATTATCATTGCCAGGAATGTTGACACAAACACCTCTGTCCAGAGTTATGTCCGAGACAGTTTATAAACAACATTTGTTTATATATGTGGACATAAGGCTTCACATTATCATTGCAAGGAATGTAGACACAAAGACCTGTGTCCAGAGTTATGTCCGAGACAGTTTATAAACAACATTTGTTAAAATATGTGGACATGAGGCTTCACATTATCATTGTCAGGAATGTAGACACAAAGACCTGTGTCCAGAGTTATGTCCGAGAAAGTTTATAAACAACATTTGTTTATATATGTGGACACGAGGCTTCACATTATCATTGTCAGGAATGTAGACAGAAATACCTGTGTCCAGAGTTATGTCCTAGACAGTTTATAAACAACATTTGTTTATATATGTGGACATGAGGCTTCACATTATCATTGCCAGGAATGTAGACACAAAGACCTGTGTCCAGAGTTATGTCCGAGACAGTTTATAAACAACATTTGTTTATATATGTGGACACGAGGCTTCACATTATCATTGTCAGGAATGTAGACACAAATACCTGTGTCCAGATTTATGTCCTGGACAGTTTATAAACAACATTTGTTTATATATGTGGACATGAGGCTTCACATTATCATTGCCAGGAATGTAGACACAAAGACCTGTGTCCAGAGTTATGTCCGAGACAGTTTATAAACAACATTTGTTTATATATGTGGACACGAGGCTTCACATTATCATTGTCAGGAATGTAGACACAAATACCTGTGTCCAGAGTTATGTCCTAGACAGTTTATAAACAACATTTGTTTATATATGTGGACATGAGGCTTCACATTATCATTGCCAGGAATGTAGACACAAAGACCTGTGTCCAGAGTTATGTCCTAGAAAGTTTATAAACAACATTTGTTTATATATGTGGACATGAGGCTTCACATTATCATTGCCAGGAATGTAGACACAAAGACCTGTGTCCAGAGTTATGTCCTAGACAGTTTATAAACAACATTTGTTTATATATGTGGACATGAGGCTTCACATTATCATTGTCAGGAATGTAGACACAAAGACCTGTGTCCAGAGTTATGTCCTAGACAGTTTATAAACAACATTTGTTTATATATGTGGACATGAGGCTTCACATTATCATTGTCAGGAATGTAGACACAAAGACCTGTGTCCAGAGTTATGTCCGAGACAGTTTATAAACAACATTTGTTTATATATGTGGACATGAGGCTTCACATTATCATTGTCAGGAATGTAGACACAAAGACCTGTGTCCAGAGTTATGTCCGAGACAGTTTATAAACAACATTTGTTTATATATGTGGACATGAGGCTTCACATTATCATTGTCAGGAATGTAGACACAAAGACCTGTGTCCAGAGTTATGTACTAGACAGTTTATGAACAACATTTGTTTATATATGTGGACATGAGGCTTCACATTATCATTGCCAGGAATGTAGACACAAAGACCTGTGTCCAGAGTTATGTCCTAGACAGTTTATAAACAACATTTGTTTATATATGTGGACATGAGGCTTCACATTATCATTGTCAGGAATGTAGACACAAAGACCTGTGTCCAGAGTTATGTCCGAGACAGTTTATAAACAACATTTGTTTACATATGTGGACATGAGGCTTCACATTATCATTGTCAGGAATGTAGACACAAAGACCTGTGTCCAGAGTTATGTCCTAGACAGTTTATAAACAACATTTGTTTATATATGTGGACATGAGGCTTCACATTATCATTGTCAGGAATGTAGACACAAAGACCTGTGTCCAGAGTTATGTCCTAGACAGTTTATAAACAACATTTGTTTATATATGTGGACATGAGGCTTCACATTATCATTGTCAGGAATGTAGACACAAAGACCTGTGTCCAGAGTTATGTCCTAGACAGTTTATAAACAACATTTGTTTATATATGTGGACATGAGGCTTCACATTATCATTGTCAGGAATGTAGACACAAAGACCTGTGTCCAGAGTTATGTCCTGGACAGTTTATAAACAACATTTGTTTATATATGTGGACATGAGGCTTCACATTATCATTGTCAGGAATGTAGACACAAAGACCTGTGTCCAGAGTTATGTCCTGGACAGTTTATAAACAACATTTGTTTATATATGTGGACATGAGGCTTCACATTATCATTGCCAGGAATGTCGACACAAAGACCTGTGTCCAGAGTTATGTCCTAGACAGTTTATAAACAACATTTGTTTATATATGTGGCATGAGGCTTCACATTATCATTGCCAGGAATGTAGACACAAAGACCTGTGTCCAGAGGTATGTCCGAGACAGTTTATAAACAACATTTGTTTATATATGTGGACACGAGGCTTCACATTATCATTGTCAAGAATGTAGACACAAATACCTGTGTCCAGAGTTATGTCCTAGACAGTTTATAAACAACATTTGTTTATATATGTGGACATGAGGCTTCACATTATCATTGCCAGGAATGTAGACACAAAGACCTGTGTCCAGAGTTATGTCCTAGAAAGTTTATAAACAACATTTGTTTATATATGTGGACATGAGGCTTCACATTATCATTGCCAGGAATGTAGACACAAAGACCTGTGTCCAGAGTTATGTCCTAGACAGTTTATAAACAACATTTGTTTATATATGTGGACATGAGGCTTCACATTATCATTGTCAGGAATGTAGACACAAAGACCTGTGTCCAGAGTTATGTCCTAGACAGTTTATAAACAACATTTGTTTATATATGTGGACATGAGGCTTCACATTATCATTGTCAGGAATGTAGACACAAAGACCTGTGTCCAGAGTTATGTCCGAGACAGTTTATAAACAACATTTGTTTATATATGTGGACATGAGGCTTCACATTATCATTGTCAGGAATGTAGACACAAAGACCTGTGTCCAGAGTTATGTCCGAGACAGTTTATAAACAACATTTGTTTATATATGTGGACATGAGGCTTCACATTATCATTGTCAGGAATGTAGACACAAAGACCTGTGTCCAGAGTTATGTACTAGACAGTTTATGAACAACATTTGTTTATATATGTGGACATGAGGCTTCACATTATCATTGCCAGGAATGTAGACACAAAGACCTGTGTCCAGAGTTATGTCTGAGACAGTTTATAAACAACATTTGTTTATATATGTGGACATGAGGCTTCACATTATCATTGTCAGGAATGTAGACACAAAGACCTGTGTCCAGAGTTATGTCCGAGACAGTTTATAAACAACATTTGTTTACATATGTGGACATGAGGCTTCACATTATCATTGTCAGGAATGTAGACACAAAGACCTGTGTCCAGAGTTATGTCCTAGACAGTTTATAAACAACATTTGTTTATATATGTGGACATGAGGCTTCACATTATCATTGTCAGGAATGTAGACACAAAGACCTGTGTCCAGAGTTATGTCCTAGACAGTTTATAAACAACATTTGTTTATATATGTGGACATGAGGCTTCACAATATCATTGTCAGGAATGTAGACACAAAGACCTGTGTCCAGAGTTATGTCCTAGACAGTTTATAAACAACATTTGTTTATATATGTGGACATGAGGCTTCACATTATCATTGTCAGGAATGTAGACACAAAGACCTGTGTCCAGAGTTATGTCCTGGACAGTTTATAAACAACATTTGTTTATATATGTGGACATGAGGCTTCACATTATCATTGTCAGGAATGTAGACACAAAGACCTGTGTCCAGAGTTATGTCCTAGACAGTTTATAAACAACATTTGTTTATATATGTGGACATGAGGCTTCACATTATCATTGCCAGGAATGTCGACACAAAGACCTGTGTCCAGAGTTATGTCCTAGACAGTTTATAAACAACATTTGTTTATATATGTGGCATGAGGCTTCACATTATCATTGCCAGGAATGTAGACACAAAGACCTGTGTCCAGAGTTATGTCCTGGACAGTTTATAAACAACATTTGTTTATATATGTGGACATGAGGCTTCACATTATCATTGCCAGGAATGTTGACACAAAGACCTCTGTCCAGAGTTATGTCCGAGACAGTTTATAAACAACATTTGTTTATATATGTGGACATAAGGCTTCACATTATCATTGCAAGGAATGTAGACACAAAGACCTGTGTCCAGAGTTATGTCCGAGACAGTTTATAAACAACATTTGTTAAAATATGTGGACATGAGGCTTCACATTATCATTGTCAGGAATGTAGACACAAAGACCTGTGTCCAGAGTTATGTCCGAGACAGTTTATAAACAACATTTGTTTATATATGTGGACACGAGGCTTCACATTATCATTGTCAGGAATGTAGACAGAAATACCTGTGTCCAGAGTTATGTCCTAGACAGTTTATAAACAACATTTGTTTATATATGTGGACATGAGGCTTCACATTATCATTGCCAGGAATGTAGACACAAAGACCTGTGTCCAGAGTTATGTCCGAGACAGTTTATAAACAACATTTGTTTATATATGTGGACACGAGGCTTCACATTATCATTGTCAGGAATGTAGACACAAATACCTGTGTCCAGATTTATGTCCTGGACAGTTTATAAACAACATTTGTTTATATATGTGGACATGAGGCTTCACATTATCATTGCCAGGAATGTAGACACAAAGACCTGTGTCCAGAGTTATGTCCGAGACAGTTTATAAACAACATTTGTTTATATATGTGGACACGAGGCTTCACATTATCATTGTCAGGAATGTAGACACAAATACCTGTGTCCAGAGTTATGTCCTAGACAGTTTATAAACAACATTTGTTTATATATGTGGACATGAGGCTTCACATTATCATTGCCAGGAATGTAGACACAAAGACCTGTGTCCAGAGTTATGTCCTAGAAAGTTTATAAACAACATTTGTTTATATATGTGGACATGAGGCTTCACATTATCATTGCCAGGAATGTAGACACAAAGACCTGTGTCCAGAGTTATGTCCTAGACAGTTTATAAACAACATTTGTTTATATATGTGGACATGAGGCTTCACATTATCATTGTCAGGAATGTAGACACAAAGACCTGTGTCCAGAGTTATGTCCTAGAAAGTTTATAAACAACATTTGTTTATATATGTGGACATGAGGCTTCACATTATCATTGCCAGGAATGTAGACACAAAGACCTGTGTCCAGAGTTATGTCCTAGACAGTTTATAAACAACATTTGTTTATATATGTGGACATGAGGCTTCACATTATCATTGTCAGGAATGTAGACACAAAGACCTGTGTCCAGAGTTATGTCCTAGACAGTTTATAAACAACATTTGTTTATATATGTGGACATGAGGCTTCACATTATCATTGTCAGGAATGTAGACACAAAGACCTGTGTCCAGAGTTATGTCCGAGACAGTTTATAAACAACATTTGTTTATATATGTGGACATGAGGCTTCACATTATCATTGTCAGGAATGTAGACACAAAGACCTGTGTCCAGAGTTATGTCCGAGACAGTTTATAAACAACATTTGTTTATATATGTGGACATGAGGCTTCACATTATCATTGTCAGGAATGTAGACACAAAGACCTGTGTCCAGAGTTATGTACTAGACAGTTTATGAACAACATTTGTTTATATATGTGGACATGAGGCTTCACATTATCATTGCCAGGAATGTAGACACAAAGACCTGTGTCCAGAGTTATGTCCTAGACAGTTTATAAACAACATTTGTTTATATATGTGGACATGAGGCTTCACATTATCATTGTCAGGAATGTAGACACAAAGACCTGTGTCCAGAGTTATGTCCGAGACAGTTTATAAACAACATTTGTTTACATATGTGGACATGAGGCTTCACATTATCATTGTCAGGAATGTAGACACAAAGACCTGTGTCCAGAGTTATGTCCTAGACAGTTTATAAACAACATTTGTTTATATATGTGGACATGAGGCTTCACATTATCATTGTCAGGAATGTAGACACAAAGACCTGTGTCCAGAGTTATGTCCTAGACAGTTTATAAACAACATTTGTTTATATATGTGGACATGAGGCTTCACATTATCATTGTCAGGAATGTAGACACAAAGACCTGTGTCCAGAGTTATGTCCGAGACAGTTTATAAACAACATTTGTTTATATATGTGGACATGAGGCTTCACATTATCATTGTCAGGAATGTAGACACAAAGACCTGTGTCCAGAGTTATGTCCTGGACAGTTTATAAACAACATTTGTTTATATATGTGGACATGAGGCTTCACATTATCATTGTCAGGAATGTAGACACAAAGACCTGTGTCCAGAGTTATGTCCTAGACAGTTTATAAACAACATTTGTTTATATATGTGGACATGAGGCTTCACATTATCATTGCCAGGAATGTCGACACAAAGACCTGTGTCCAGAGTTATGTCCTAGACAGTTTATAAACAACATTTGTTTATATATGTGGCATGAGGCTTCACATTATCATTGCCAGGAATGTAGACACAAAGACCTGTGTCCAGAGTTATGTCCTGGACAGTTTATAAACAACATTTGTTTATATATGTGGACATGAGGCTTCACATTATCATTGCCAGGAATGTTGACACAAAGACCTCTGTCCAGAGTTATGTCCGAGACAGTTTATAAACAACATTTGTTTATATATGTGGACATAAGGCTTCACATTATCATTGCAAGGAATGTAGACACAAAGACCTGTGTCCAGAGTTATGTCCGAGACAGTTTATAAACAACATTTGTTAAAATATGTGGACATGAGGCTTCACATTATCATTGTCAGGAATGTAGACACAAAGACCTGTGTCCAGAGTTATGTCCGAGACAGTTTATAAACAACATTTGTTTATATATGTGGACACGAGGCTTCACATTATCATTGTCAGGAATGTAGACAGAAATACCTGTGTCCAGAGTTATGTCCTAGACAGTTTATAAACAACATTTGTTTATATATGTGGACATGAGGCTTCACATTATCATTGCCAGGAATGTAGACACAAAGACCTGTGTCCAGAGTTATGTCCGAGACAGTTTATAAACAACATTTGTTTATATATGTGGACACGAGGCTTCACATTATCATTGTCAGGAATGTAGACACAAATACCTGTGTCCAGATTTATGTCCTGGACAGTTTATAAACAACATTTGTTTATATATGTGGACATGAGGCTTCACATTATCATTGCCAGGAATGTAGACACAAAGACCTGTGTCCAGAGTTATGTCCGAGACAGTTTATAAACAACATTTGTTTATATATGTGGACACGAGGCTTCACATTATCATTGTCAGGAATGTAGACACAAATACCTGTGTCCAGAGTTATGTCCTAGACAGTTTATAAACAACATTTGTTTATATATGTGGACATGAGGCTTCACATTATCATTGCCAGGAATGTAGACACAAAGACCTGTGTCCAGAGTTATGTCCTAGAAAGTTTATAAACAACATTTGTTTATATATGTGGACATGAGGCTTCACATTATCATTGCCAGGAATGTAGACACAAAGACCTGTGTCCAGAGTTATGTCCTAGACAGTTTATAAACAACATTTGTTTATATATGTGGACATGAGGCTTCACATTATCATTGTCAGGAATGTAGACACAAAGACCTGTGTCCAGAGTTATGTCCTAGACAGTTTATAAACAACATTTGTTTATATATGTGGACATGAGGCTTCACATTATCATTGTCAGGAATGTAGACACAAAGACCTGTGTCCAGAGTTATGTCCGAGACAGTTTATAAACAACATTTGTTTATATATGTGGACATGAGGCTTCACATTATCATTGTCAGGAATGTAGACACAAAGACCTGTGTCCAGAGTTATGTCCGAGACAGTTTATAAACAACATTTGTTTATATATGTGGACATGAGGCTTCACATTATCATTGTCAGGAATGTAGACACAAAGACCTGTGTCCAGAGTTATGTACTAGACAGTTTATGAACAACATTTGTTTATATATGTGGACATGAGGCTTCACATTATCATTGCCAGGAATGTAGACACAAAGACCTGTGTCCAGAGTTATGTCCTAGACAGTTTATAAACAACATTTGTTTATATATGTGGACATGAGGCTTCACATTATCATTGTCAGGAATGTAGACACAAAGACCTGTGTCCAGAGTTATGTCCGAGACAGTTTATAAACAACATTTGTTTACATATGTGGACATGAGGCTTCACATTATCATTGTCAGGAATGTAGACACAAAGACCTGTGTCCAGAGTTATGTCCTAGACAGTTTATAAACAACATTTGTTTATATATGTGGACATGAGGCTTCACATTATCATTGTCAGGAATGTAGACACAAAGACCTGTGTCCAGAGTTATGTCCTAGACAGTTTATAAACAACATTTGTTTATATATGTGGACATGAGGCTTCACATTATCATTGTCAGGAATGTAGACACAAAGACCTGTGTCCAGAGTTATGTCCTAGACAGTTTATAAACAACATTTGTTTATATATGTGGACATGAGGCTTCACATTATCATTGTCAGGAATGTAGACACAAAGACCTGTGTCCAGAGTTATGTCCTGGACAGTTTATAAACAACATTTGTTTATATATGTGGACATGAGGCTTCACATTATCATTGTCAGGAATGTAGACACAAAGACCTGTGTCCAGAGTTATGTCCTAGACAGTTTATAAACAACATTTGTTTATATATGTGGACATGAGGCTTCACATTATCATTGCCAGGAATGTCGACACAAAGACCTGTGTCCAGAGTTATGTCCTAGACAGTTTATAAACAACATTTGTTTATATATGTGGCATGAGGCTTCACATTATCATTGCCAGGAATGTAGACACAAAGACCTGTGTCCAGAGTTATGTCCGAGACAGTTTATAAACAACATTTGTTTATATATGTGGACACGAGGCTTCACATTATCATTGTCAGGAATGTAGACACAAATACCTGTGTCCAGAGTTATGTCCTAGACAGTTTATAAACAACATTTGTTTATATATGTGGACATGAGGCTTCACATTATCATTGCCAGGAATGTAGACACAAAGACCTGTGTCCAGAGTTATGTCCTAGAAAGTTTATAAACAACATTTGTTTATATATGTGGACATGAGGCTTCACATTATCATTGCCAGGAATGTAGACACAAAGACCTGTGTCCAGAGTTATGTCCTAGACAGTTTATAAACAACATTTGTTTATATATGTGGACATGAGGCTTCACATTATCATTGTCAGGAATGTAGACACAAAGACCTGTGTCCAGAGTTATGTCCTAGACAGTTTATAAACAACATTTGTTTATATATGTGGACATGAGGCTTCACATTATCATTGTCAGGAATGTAGACACAAAGACCTGTGTCCAGAGTTATGTCCGAGACAGTTTATAAACAACATTTGTTTATATATGTGGACATGAGGCTTCACATTATCATTGTCAGGAATGTAGACACAAAGACCTGTGTCCAGAGTTATGTCCGAGACAGTTTATAAACAACATTTGTTTATATATGTGGACATGAGGCTTCACATTATCATTGTCAGGAATGTAGACACAAAGACCTGTGTCCAGAGTTATGTACTAGACAGTTTATGAACAACATTTGTTTATATATGTGGACATGAGGCTTCACATTATCATTGCCAGGAATGTAGACACAAAGACCTGTGTCCAGAGTTATGTCCTAGACAGTTTATAAACAACATTTGTTTATATATGTGGACATGAGGCTTCACATTATCATTGTCAGGAATGTAGACACAAAGACCTGTGTCCAGAGTTATGTCCGAGACAGTTTATAAACAACATTTGTTTACATATGTGGACATGAGGCTTCACATTATCATTGTCAGGAATGTAGACACAAAGACCTGTGTCCAGAGTTATGTCCTAGACAGTTTATAAACAACATTTGTTTATATATGTGGACATGAGGCTTCACATTATCATTGTCAGGAATGTAGACACAAAGACCTGTGTCCAGAGTTATGTCCTAGACAGTTTATAAACAACATTTGTTTATATATGTGGACATGAGGCTTCACATTATCATTGTCAGGAATGTAGACACAAAGACCTGTGTCCAGAGTTATGTCCTAGACAGTTTATAAACAACATTTGTTTATATATGTGGACATGAGGCTTCACATTATCATTGTCAGGAATGTAGACACAAAGACCTGTGTCCAGAGTTATGTCCTGGACAGTTTATAAACAACATTTGTTTATATATGTGGACATGAGGCTTCACATTATCATTGTCAGGAATGTAGACACAAAGACCTGTGTCCAGAGTTATGTCCTAGACAGTTTATAAACAACATTTGTTTATATATGTGGACATGAGGCTTCACATTATCATTGCCAGGAATGTCGACACAAAGACCTGTGTCCAGAGTTATGTCCTAGACAGTTTATAAACAACATTTGTTTATATATGTGGCATGAGGCTTCACATTATCATTGCCAGGAATGTAGACACAAAGACCTGTGTCCAGAGTTATGTCCTGGACAGTTTATAAACAACATTTGTTTATATATGTGGACATGAGGCTTCACATTATCATTGCCAGGAATGTTGACACAAAGACCTCTGTCCAGAGTTATGTCCGAGACAGTTTATAAACAACATTTGTTTATATATGTGGACATAAGGCTTCACATTATCATTGCAAGGAATGTAGACACAAAGACCTGTGTCCAGAGTTATGTCCGAGACAGTTTATAAACAACATTTGTTAAAATATGTGGACATGAGGCTTCACATTATCATTGTCAGGAATGTAGACACAAAGACCTGTGTCCAGAGTTATGTCCGAGACAGTTTATAAACAACATTTGTTTATATATGTGGACACGAGGCTTCACATTATCATTGTCAGGAATGTAGACAGAAATACCTGTGTCCAGAGTTATGTCCTAGACAGTTTATAAACAACATTTGTTTATATATGTGGACATGAGGCTTCACATTATCATTGCCAGGAATGTAGACACAAAGACCTGTGTCCAGAGTTATGTCCGAGACAGTTTATAAACAACATTTGTTTATATATGTGGACACGAGGCTTCACATTATCATTGTCAGGAATGTAGACACAAATACCTGTGTCCAGAGTTATGTCCTGGACAGTTTATAAACAACATTTGTTTATATATGTGGACATGAGGCTTCACATTATCATTGCCAGGAATGTAGACACAAAGACCTGTGTCCAGAGTTATGTCCGAGACAGTTTATAAACAACATTTGTTTATATATGTGGACACGAGGCTTCACATTATCATTGTCAGGAATGTAGACACAAATACCTGTGTCCAGAGTTATGTCCTAAACAGTTTATAAACAACATTTGTTTATATATGTGGACATGAGGCTTCACATTATCATTGCCAGGAATGTAGACACAAAGACCTGTGTCCAGAGTTATGTCCTAGAAAGTTTATAAACAACATTTGTTTATATATGTGGACATGAGGCTTCACATTATCATTGCCAGGAATGTAGACACAAAGACCTGTGTCCAGAGTTATGTCCTAGACAGTTTATAAACAACATTTGTTTATATATGTGGGCATGAGGCTTCACATTATCATTGTCAGGAATGTAGACACAAAGACCTGTGTCCAGAGTTATGTCCGAGACAGTTTATAAACAACATTTGTTTATATATGTGGACATGAGGTTTCACATTATCATTGTCAGGAATGTAGACACAGAGACCTGTGTCCAGAGTTATGTCCGAGACAGTTTATAAACAACATTTGTTTATATATGTGGACATGAGGCTTCACATTATCATTGTCAGGAATGTAGACACAAAGACCTGTGTCCAGAGTTATGTCCGAGACAGTTTATAAACAACATTTGTTTATATATGTGGACATGAGGCTTCACATTATCATTGTCAGGAATGTAGACACAAAGACCTGTGTCCAGAGTTATGTCCGAGACAGTTTATAAACAACATTTGTTTATATATGTGGACATGAGGCTTCACATTATCATTGTCAGGAATGTAGACACAAAGACCTGTGTCCAGAGTTATGTCCTAGACAGTTTATAAACAACATTTGTTTGTATATGTGGACATGAGGCTTCACATTATCATTGTCAGGAATGTAGACACAAAGACCTGTGTCCAGAGTTATGTCCGAGACAGTTTATAAACAACATTTGTTTATATATGTGGACATGAGGCTTCACATTATCATTGTCAGGAATGTAGACACAAAGACCTGTGTCCAGAGTTATGTCCGAGACAGTTTATAAACAACATTTGTTTATATATGTGGACATGAGGCTTCACATTATCATTGCCAGGAATGTAGACACAAAGACCTGTGTCCAGAGTTATGTCCGAGACAGTTTATAAACAACATTTGTTTATATATGTGGACATGAGGCTTCACATTATCATTGCCAGGAATGTAGACACAAAGACCTGTGTCCAGAGTTATGTCCGAGACAGTTTATAAACAACATTTGTTTATATATGTGGACATGAGGCTTCACATTATCATTGTCAGGAATGTAGACACAAAGACCTGTGTCCAGAGTTATGTCCGAGACAGTTTATAAACAACATTTGTTTATATATGTGGACATGAGGCTTCACATTATCATTGTCAGGAATGTAGACACAAAGACCTGTGTCCAGAGTTATGTCCGAGACAGTTTATAAATAACATTTGTTTATATATGTGGACATGAGGCTTCACATTATCATTGTCAGGAATGTAGACACAAAGACCTGTGTCCAGAGTTATGTCCGAGACTGTTTATAAACAGCATTTGTTTATATATGTTGACATGAGGCTTCACATTATCATTGCCAGGAATGTAGACACAAAGACCTGTGTCCAGAGTTATGTCCGAGACAGTTTATAAACAACATTTGTTTATATATGTGGACATGAGGCTTCACATTATCATTGTCAGGAATGTAGACACAAAGACCTGTGTCCAGAGTTATGTCCGAGACAGTTTATAAACAACATTTGTTTGTATATGTGGACATGAGGCTTCACATTATCATTGTCAGGAATGTAGACACAAAGACCTGTGTCCAGAGTTATGTCCTGGACAGTTTATAAACAACATTTGTTTATATATGTGGACATGAGGCTTCACATTATCATTGTCAGGAATGTAGACACAAAGACCTGTGTCCAGAGTTATGTCCTGGACAGTTTATAAACAACATTTGTTTATATATGTGGACATGAGGCTTCACATTATCATTGCCAGGAATGTAGACACAAAGACCTGTGTCCAGAGTTATGTCCGAGACAGTTTATAAACAACATTTGTTTATATATGTGGACATGAGGCTTCACATTATCATTGTCAGGAATGTAGACACAAAGACCTGTGTCCAGAGTTATGTCCGAGACAGTTTATAAACAACATTTGTTTATATATGTGGACATGAGGCTTCACATTATCATTGTCAGGAATGTAGACACAACGACCTGTGTCCAGAGTTATGTCCTAGACAGTTTATAAACAACATTTGTTTATATATGTGGACATGAGGCTTCACATTATCATTGTCAGGAATGTAGACACAAAGACCTGTGTCCAGAGTTATGTCCTAGACAGTTTATAAACAACATTTGTTTATATATGTGGACATGAGGCTTCACATTATCATTGTCAGGAATGTAGACACAACGACCTGTGTCCAGAGTTATGTCCTAGACAGTTTATAAACAACATTTGTTTATATATGTGGACATGAGGCTTCACATTATCATTGCCAGGAATGTAGACACAAAGACCTGTGTCCAGAGTTATGTCCTGGACAGTTTATAAACAACATTTGTTTATATATGTGGACATGAGGCTTCACATTATCATTGCCAGGAATGTAGACACAAAGACCTGTCTCCAGAGTTATGTCCTAGACTAGTTAACGACCCTTATGAAAATCTCTGGAATACCATTCCTACATCTTTATTGTCCATCCATAATTATTCTTGACACTGATTGGCTTGCTAGACTATTTCAGAGGACAGTTAAAAGTGAACCACATTGAGTTACATGGAGACCAGAACAGATAAGGGTGATAGATCTCCTTCCCTAAAGGACATTAATGAACCAGATAGATTGTTATACTAATCGATGATGGCTTCATGGCAACATTATTAAGTCCAGATTTCAATTCCAGATTTTTATTCATCAATTGAATGCATTACATAATTGAATTTTAAATTCCACCATCAGTTATGGTGGGCTTTGAACCCATGTCCCCAGGGAATGAGCCTGCGCCTCTGGATTACTAGTTCAGTGAGATTGCCAGTATCCCACTGTCACTGCCACGCTACATCACATTCCTCCCTTAAGACACTAAATAAAATCTTCCTCTTTGACCAAACTGTTGGTCATCTGACCTGATATCTGCTGTTGTGTCTCTGTGCCATACGTTGCTTCATAATGTTCCTGTGAAGCATCTTGTGATGTTTTCTTACATTAAGGGCACTATATAAATATAAGTTGTTGTTGTTGACATTTACTAGACATGACTTGTCTTACCATATACTTCCTGCTGTCCATTTGTTGTCCATGTTTTTTTTTTTCTTTTCTCCAGCATCAAATACGTTTGTCCTGGAATGTGAACTCTGGAAATTTCCCCATCAGTGACAGTAAATACAGAGTTTTCTCCACATCTCCTTTTTTAATCAGGGTGCAACTTTGACAACCCTCCAGTCCTCTGTCACCACTCACATATCCAAGGAGTTTTGGACGATTCTGGCCTTTGCATCTGCTATTCCCACCTTTCCCACCCTCATATATCCCATTCAGGCTAGGGAAATGTTATCGTTGATTGTGGTACAAAAAGTGTTGAAATGAAAAGGGTTAACTAAACCTATTTGTTCAGTAACTGTAATTAATGTCAGTCTCCATGGACCCTAATTGTGTCACTGGAAGGCTTTCCTTTTCTATTAATAAGGGACTCTTTCAATGTGTTATCACATAGCGTCAAAGGGAACATCACGCTCGGCACTGACAGGGATCAGTGGCTCCAGAGAGAGGGAGAGGATAGATCAGAATCTGAGAACAATAGATTGGAATGTTACAACAATGGATCAGAATCTGAGAACAATAGATTGGAATGTTACAACAATGGATCAGAATCTGAGAACAATAGATCAGAATGTTACAACAATGGACAGGAGTTTATCCTCGGATCTTTACTATCTTTCTACATATTGGGATTGGTACTCATTAGACGATCGGATCTTGTATGCACTTGAGATAATTCAATATATTTACTATCCCATTCTGGCTATTGTTGGCATCCCTGGTAAGTCTCTCTATACAGCTATTAATTCTATGAACCATGTTTAATTGCATTACTGCTCCTGTAGTTTACTCTACCCTTCTTGCTGTTGCTACTGTACCTGGTGAATCTCTACCTCCAGCTATTAGCTGTCAACCCATTGCTAATTGTATTACAGTTCTTGTAAATTCATCTTTCATTTTGGGTCCTGTCTGTGCTCCTGGTAAGTCTCTATTTCCCGCTAGGTGATCTGTAAACCCTGTTTCACTGAAATACTGTTCTGTAATGTAAATATTGGGAAGACTGAAGCCAGTGCCATTGGTCTTCATCACAAACTCCATCTCCTATCTGTGAATCACCTACCCCACCCTGCCCAATATCCGAGGCTGTTTACAACATCTGTGTTCCATTTATACCTGAGCTGAATTCATCTCCATATTCCCTACATCACCAACCCTGCATATTACCACCTCTGTAATATCACCGATCACAACCTCTGCCTCAGCCCATCTGCTGCATAAACCCTCATCTGTGCCTTTATTCACTTGATTTTTCCAATTGTATCCTGGTCACCTTCCCAGTTATAAACTTCTATAAACCACAGCCCATCCAGAACCCTGCTGCCTGTGTTCTAACTCACACCAAATCCCGATCACCCATCACCCCTGTGCTCACTGATCTACATTGGCTCCCGGTCTGGCAACACCCTTAATTTTAATATTCTCATTCTTGTGTTTGAATCCCTCCATGGCCTCACCCCTCCAATTAGTCCCATTCCCCTGTCCATTCCCATATTCTTGAAAATCTTCCATCAAGTCTCGTTCAATGTCCCCTTTTAAAGTGAATTTCCTTCCCTCTCTATCTCTTCTTGGTGGTGATTTGTTAGCTCTTACAGCAGCACTGTTGCCCACACTGTGGAAGCCTGGATCTATAAAAGGGTATGAACTGAGCTCCCAGCCATTTCCGGTGTGGCCTGCACACTGTCCCATGCTGTGCAGTACTCTAGCCCGGGTGCACATTGTGTGCACTAGTAGCACGAGGAGTTGTGGAATGTCATGTCAAACTGCTATTCCAGCAGCTTTGATGCAGGGCTCCAGGTCAATAGCACCATGTATGTGAAGTTAGAGTGATTTTCACAGATGGCCACTTCTACTGTGGCCTGCACAATGCCTCACGCTGGGCAGGGCTCTAGGTCAATCGTTCCATGTATGTGTTGTTTATTTGAGGATGGTTTTGAATGTGATGTCAATGTACCATTCCAACAGCTTTGATGTACGTCTTGGAAACTTGGTCTGTGCATGTTCACTGACCGCCTGTGTTAGTCACTCTCAGCTGAGCATACAGTCAGCAGCAGGAGGAACCCCCTCTAGTGTTATTTAAACGGACCAGGCATCCAACTTATAGATGAGGGGCTTTTGACTTACTTCTGTAATTGTAAAGTTAGTGGAAGGTGCTGTGCATGGTTTCCTGGAGGTTGTGTTGTGAGCTGCTGCAAACATTCAGGGAGGGCAGAGGATTTTGTGCCCCAACTCTGGACGAGGTATGGGGACTGTAACATGACCAACAAATGGAGCAGAAGCTGCAGAGAGAGGAAGCTCTGTAACGAGGGAGGAGGAGGGGGCTCTGCCCTACCCACTCCGGGTTTTCCAAGAGCACTTTTCCTACCTACATCTAACCCTGACGCAGTATGTGAGGTGACTCTGTTTCAATAAGGAGGTGGTCACAGAGCTCCTGAAACACAACCTGGAGCCTCATACCAGGGTGAGGACGGAGCTGTCAGTGGTTATTAACGTCACAGTTTCATTGACATTTTATGTATCCGGATCTTTCTGGCAGGAACGGGAGACATATCCAACATTCAGTCACAGACAGTGATAGAGTCAGAGTCACTTACCACACAGAAGGATTCCATTAGGCCCATCGAGACCGTGCTGGTTCCCTGTGGAGCAGTTCAGTCAGTTTTACTCCCCCACTCAATCCCGTAGCCCTGCAAGGTCACTTCCTTCAAGCACCCATCCAGTTTTCTTTTGAAATTGGGAGGAAGGATCAAATTGAGAGGAAATAAAGCTGGTAACAGGAGATAGAAAGGTAGAAGGTGACATTCGAAGGTAGGCGAAACAAAGGTGAGCATCAACTAGAACGCAGAACGGTTAAGGGCGCTGCACCTGAATGCACTCAGTATTCAGAACAGGGTAGATGATTTAAAGGCCCAAATAGAGGTAAATGAGTCTGATCCAATTGTCATAACGGAAACGTGCTACAGGGTAACCAAGACTGAGAACTGAATAAGCAAGCAGATTCGACCTTTAGGAAGGACAGGCAAAATGGGAAAGGACATAATGTTGCACTGATAATAAGGGATTGTATCAGTACCTTAGTAAGGGAGGATCTCAGTTCTGAAGAACAAAATATGGAATCTGTTTGGGTGGAGCTAAGAAACAACAAGGGGGAGAAAACACTGGTAGGAGCTGTTTGTAGGCCATCAAACAGTAGTGTTTATGTGGGGCATGGCATTAATGGAGATGAGAGAATCATATAACATGGGCAATACAGTCATCATGGGTGACTTCAATCCTCATATAGACTGGGTAACCTAATGAGAACAAATGCTATGAATGACGAGTTTCTGGAGTGTGTTACGGATGGTTTTCTGGAGCTTTATGTTGAGGAACCGACGAGAAAACAGGCTATTGTAGATCTAGTATTATAGACAGGGATAATTAATGATTTTATAGTAAAGTTACCTTTAGGGATGAATTACCATAATGTGATGGAATTTTACATTATGCTTGAAAGTAATGCAGTTCACTCTTAAGCCAGGGTGTTAAATTAGAACAAAAGAAGTTATGAAGGTATGAGGGGCAAATTGCCCGAGGTGGATTGGAAAAATACATTGAAAGGTATGATAGTACATAGGCAATCGATAGTCTTTAATTAAATATTATATAGTTTACAGCACCTATACATTGCTTCCAGGCACATAAAACCCAAAAGTAAAGGCAGTCAACTGTGGACAACAAAGGAAGTTAAGGATTGTATAAGATTAAAACTGCGGTTAGCACTGCAGCTTCACAGCTCCAGCAACCCGGGTTCAGTTCTTGGTACTGCCTATGTGGAGTTTGCAACTTCTACTGTGACCGCGTAGGTTTCCGCTGGGTGCTTCAGTTTCCTCCCACATCCAAAGACTTGCAGGTTGATAGGTAGATTGGCCATTGTAAATTGCCCCTAGTGTAGGTAGGTGGTAGGAGAATGGTGGGAATGTGGTAGGGTATATGGGATTAATGTAAGATTAGTATAAATAGGTGTTTGTTGGCAGGCACAGACTCTGTGGGCCGAAGGGCCGTATCTGTATCTCTCTATGACTCTATAAAAGGACAATAAAGTTGCCATAAATAGTAGTAAACCTGAGAATTGGGAGGATTTTAGAATACACCAACGGAGAATGAAGAAACTGATAAAGAAAGGGAGAATAGAATATGAATGTTAGCTGGAAAAATATAAAAACGGACTGTAAAAAGCTTCTACAGGTACGTAAAAAGGAAACATTTGGCTAAGACAAATGTGAGTCCATCACAGGCAGTGTCAGTAGAATTTCTGCCTGTCTGACAGTTATGCCTGTCTTTTTGTGGGATATGTCGAGCATTCTTTGTTCCAGTCCTACTCAGGCCCCCTCCCCCAACTCTTTTTCCGGTACATTGATGACTGTATCGGTGCCGTTTCCTGCTCCCGCCCCGAACTAGAAAACTTTATCAACTTTGCTTCCAATTTCCACCCTTCTCTCACCTTTACATGGTCCATCTCTGACACTTCCCTTCCCTTCCTCGACTTCTCTGTCTCCATCTCTGGGGATAGGTTGTCTACCAATATCCATTATAAGCCCACTGACTCCCACAGCTACCTCGACTACACTTCTTCACACCCTACCTCCTGTAAGGACTCCATTCCATTCTCCCAGTTTCTCCGTCTCCGACGCATCTGCTCTGATGATGCTACCTTCCATGACGGTGCTTCTGATATGACCTCCTTTTTCCTCAACCGAGGATTTCCCCCCACTGTGGTTGACAGGGCCCTCAACCGTGTCTGACCCATTCCCCGCACCTCTACCCTCACCCCTTCCCCTCCCTCCCAGAACCGTGACAGGGTTCCCCTTGTCCTCACTTTTCATCCCACCAGTCTCCATATCCAAAGGATCATCCTCCGCCATTTTCGCCACCTCCAGCGTGATGCCACTACCAGTCGCATCTTCCCCTCCCTTCCCCTGTCAGCATTCCGAAGGGATCGTTCCCTCCGCGACACCCTGGTCCACTCCTCCATTACCCCCACCACCTCGTCCCCGTCCCAGGGCACCTTCCCTTGCAATCGCAGGAGGTGTAATACCTGCCGATTTACCTCCTCTCTCCTCACTATCCTAGGCCCCAAACACTCCTTTCAGGTGAAGCAGCGATTTACTTGTACTTCTTTCAATGTAGTATACTGTATTCGCTGCTCACAGTGTGGTCTCCTCTACATTGGGGAGACCAAGCGCAGACTGGGTGACCGCTTTGCGGAACATCTCCGCTCAGTCTGCAAGCAGGACCCTGAGCTTCCGGTTGCTTGCCATTTCAACACTCCCCCCTGCTCTCATGCTCACATCTCTGTCCTGGGATTGCTGCAGTGTTCCAGTGAACATCAACGCAAGCTCGAGGAACAGCATCTCATCTACCGATTAGGCACACTACAGCCTGCCGGACTGAACATTGAGTTCAATAATTTCAGAGCATGACAGCCCCCCACTTTACTTTCATTTTTAGTCATTTTTAGTTATTTTTTCTTCCTTTTTTTTTGCATTCCTTTTTACATTTTTTACAATCCTTTTTTGCATTTATTTCATTTCATCTTAGTTTGTTCAGTTTGCTTACCCACTGTTTTTTTCAGGTTGTTTTTCTTCAGGTTTGCACTTGCTGATGTTCAATATTCAGTATATTCACACCTATTCTGTACTAATGCTTTGTCTTTCAACACACCATTAACATATTGTTTGCCTTTGCTCCGTGACCTTTTGGTCAGCTATGTGGCCTGGTCCAATCTGCACCTTCTCCTTTGTTATCTCTTGCCCAACCCACACCTCACTTGTTTATAATCTGTGACTTTTCTAATATTTGTCAGTTCCGAAGAAGGGTCACTGACCCGAAACGTTAACTCTGCTTCTCTTTCCACAGATGCTGCCAGACCTGCTGAGTGAATCCAGCATTTCTTGTTTTTGTTTCAGTAGAATTTATAATGGGAACAGCGAAATTGCAGAGAAGCTAAATGATTATTTTGTGTCTGTCTTCACCGAGACATATAAAAGAAATCAACCAGAATTAGAGATCCAAGGGATTGGGGGAATGATGAATTGAAGGAAATTAGAAGTAAAATACTGAGGATGCTGGAAATCTTGAATAAAAACAAGACATGCTGGAAACACTCAGCAGGTCCGGCAGCATCTGTGCAGAGAGAAGCAGAGTTAACGTTTCAGGTCAGTGACCCTTCTTCAGAACTGCAATGAATTAAAGGAAGTTAGTATTACTAAGAAGGTTGTATTGGAGAAATTAATGGGGCTGAAGGTTGGTATGTCCCCAGCACCTGATATTCTACGTCCCAGAGTGTTTGAGGAGATCGCTATGGAGATAGTGGATGCATTGCTGATCATCTTCAAACATTTTGTAGATTCCGGAGCGGTTCCTGCAGATTGGAAGGATGCAAATGTCACCCCACTCTTTAAGAAAGGAGGGAGAGCGAAAACAGGGAATTACAAAGCTGTTAGCCTTGCATTAATCGTTGGGAACCTGCTAGAATCATTTCTAAAGGATGTGATAAATGAACATTTGGATAATAATGATCTGATTGGGCATAGTTAACATGGATTTATGAATGGGAAATCATGTTTGACGAACCTGTTGGAGATTTTGAGGATGATAACAACAGAATTGATTAAGAGGAGTTGACAGAGATGGTATACTTGTATTTTCAGAATGTTTTCAGAACCCCCAAATGAGCTTGCTTCGCAAAATTAAAACACATGGGACAATCCGTAATATACTGGCATAGATTAAGGATTGGTTAACAGATTGGAAACAGTGAGGAGGAATAAACGGATCATTTTCGCGTTGGCATGCTATGACTAGTGGGGTACTGCAGGGATCAGAGATTGGGCCTCAGCTGTTCACAATATATTTCAATGATTTGGATGTGGGGACCAAATGTTATATTTCCAAGTTTGCGTCTGACACAAAACTAGGTGGGAATGTGTACAGTGAGGAAGATGCAGAGCCGCTTCAAGGGGAATTGTTGAGACTCAGTGATTGGGCAAGAACATGTTAGGTGGAAAATAATATTGAAAAATGCAAGGTAATCCACTTTGGTAGCAGGAATAGATGTGCAGAGTATTTCTTAAATGATAAATTAGGAAGTGTAGATGTACAAAGCGGCTTGGGTGTCCTTGCCAATAAGTCACTGAAAGCTAACATGCAGGTGCAGCAAACAATTACAAAGGTTAATGGCATGTTAGCCTTTATCGTAAGAGGATTTGAGTATTGGAGTAGTGAAGTCTTGCGACAATTGTACAGAACTTTAGTTAGACCGCACTTGGAGTATTGTGCGCAGTTTTAGTCCCCTTACTTTAGGAAGGAGATTATTGCCATTGAGGGAGTGCAACGACGGTTCATCAGACTTGTTCCTGGGATGGCGGGACTCTCCCATGAAGAGGGATTGGGAAAACTATTCTCTAGAGTTTCGAAGAATCAGAGGTGATCTCATTGAAACCTACAAAATACTTTAGGAGATGGACAGGGTAGATGCAGCTAAGATGTTTCCCCTGGTTGGGGAATCTAGAATTAGCAGACACAATTTCAAAATAAGGACAGAGATGAGGAAACATTTCACTACTCAGAGGGTTGTGAATCTTTGGAATTCTCTACCCTAGAGGGCTGTGGAAGCTCAGTCATTGTTTATGTTTAAAGCAGAGATTGACACATTTCTAAATATCAATGAGATAAAAGGATATGAGGATAGTGTGGGGAAAAGGCATTGAAGTGGATGATGAGCCACGATCATATTGAATGGCAGGTCAGGCTGGATGGGCTGAATGGCCTACTCCTTTTCTTATGGTCCTATGTTCCTAAATCATTGATAGCCTCGGCTTCCACCACCCTCATGGGCAATGAGTTCCAGCTCATTATCATCCACTGTGTAAAAAAACTCTTCCTCATATTCCCCCTGCATCTCTTACCCAAAACCTTCCATCTGTGTTCCCTGGTCCGTGTTTCATCAGTTAATGGGAACAGTTTTTCCTTGTCTCTATCTTATCTAAACCTTTCAAAATCATGAGGGGTCTGGACAGAGTAGGTAGGGAGAAAATGTTCCCACTCGTCAAACGATCAAGAATGGATGGGTTTAGATTTAATGTAATTGGTTTAAAAAATAGCAATGCCAACATGAGGAAAGTATTTTCACACAGTTAGTGGTTAGGATCTGGAATGCAGTGTCAGAGAGTGTGATTGAAAGAGGTTCACTTGACACAATCAGAAGGGAATTATTTAGACACCTGAAAAGGAAGAATGTGTAGGATTATGGGGAAAAGGCAGGGAAATGGCACTACGTAAATTGCTCAGTCAGAGAACAGGTGCAGATACAATGGGCTGATTGGCTCCATCTGTGCTGGAACAGCTCTGTGATTCTCTATGATTCTCTCATAATCTTATACACTTCTAGGAAATGTTCCCTCAATCGCAATTACTCCAGGGAGAACAACCCCAGCTTTCCCAACCTAGGATTGTAACAAAATCCCCATCCCTGGAACTATTCTGGTAAATCTCCTCTGCACCCGCTCAAGGATCCTCACATCCTTCCTAAAATATGATGACCAGAGCTGGACACAATACTCCACTTGGGGCCGAACCAGAGTTGTATACATTTTCAGCATAACTTCCTGCTTTGTAGTCTATGCCTCTATTTAAGAAGCTCAAGATCTCATATGCTTTGTAGTCATTCTCTCAATATGTCCTGCCACGTTCAAAGATCTCTGCACATCCACACACAGGTCCATCTGTTCCTGCATACTCTTTAGAACTGTACCATTCTGTCTGCATAGCCTCACACTATTGCTCCTGCCAAGATGCATCACCTCACACTCCTCTGTATTAAATTCGATCTGCCACTTCTCTGCCCATTCTGATAGCCTATCTCTATCCTGTTGTAGGCAGTTTATATCATCCTCACTGTTTACCACTCCTCCAAGTTTGGTGTCATGGGCAAATTTTGAGATTCTACTCTGAATTCCAAGATCGAAGTAATGGTTCAATTGAATCTGAATAGACTGTTGTATGAAAGTCCATGTAAACCCCATCAACAGCATTGCCTTCATCAACTCTCTGTTACCACCTCAAAAACTCCAGCAAGACAGTTAAACATGATTTTCCCTTAAGAAATCCATTCTGGCTTTCCTTAATTAACTCGCATCTGCCCATGTGACTATTCATTTTGTCCCAAATTATTTTTTCTAGAAGTTTTCCCACCACTGTAGTTCAACTGACTGGTTTAACTGTAGTGGCTGGGCTTAACTTTACACCCTCTTTTGAACAAGGGTGTAACGTTTGCAATTCTCCAGCCCTCTGTCATCACCCCCGAGTCTAAGGAAGATTGAAAAATTATGGTCAGTACCTCTGCGATTTCCACCCTCACTTCCCTCAGTATACTTGGATGCATGTTATCTGGTCCTGGTGCTTTATCCACTTTAAGTACAGATAGCTTATCTAATGCTTCCTCTTTCTCAATTTTAAACCAGTCTAGTATCTGACCTACCTTGTCTTTCAACATTGCCTGAGTTGCATCTTAGAAACATAGAAAGTTTATAGCACATAAAGAGACCACTTGGTGCATCGTGTCAATGCCAGCTGAAAACGATCCACCCATTCTAATCCCACCTTCCAGCATTTGATAGATTACATCACATGAGGTGCATATTCCGTTTGGAATGAGTTGTGGGTTCCTGCCTTAACTACCCTTTCGGGCAATGAATTCCAGACTCCCACCACCCTCTGGGAGAAAGTAAAGTCCTCATCTCCCCTGTAGTCTTTCTACCAAGCACTTTAAATCTATGCCACTTCGTCACTGATCTCTCTGCTAAGGTGAATCGACCCTTCACCTCCACTCTATCCAGGCCCCACGCAATTTTGTACATTTGAATCACATTTCCCCTCTACCTTCTCTGTTCCAAGGAGAACAGCCCCAGACTATATAACCTTCCTGGTAGCTGACATGATCGAGGTTTACAAAGTTATGAGCGGCATGGACAGAGTGGATAGTCAGAAGCTTTTTCCCAGGGTGGAAGAGTCAGTTACTAGGGGACATAGGTTTAAGGTACGAGGTGCAAAGTTTAGAGGGATGTGCGAGGCAAGTTTTTTACATAGAGGGTGGTGAGTGTCTGGAACGTGCTGTCAGGGGAGGTGGTGGAAGCAGGTACGATAGCGACGTTTAAGAGACATCTTGACAAATACATGAACAGGTGCGAATAGAGGGATATGGGCCCCGGAAGTGCAGAAGGATTTAGTTTAGGAAGGCATCAAGATCGGTGCAGGCTTGGAGGGCCGAATGGCCTGTTCCTGTGCTGTACTGTTCTTTGTTCTTTCTTCTTTGTTATTCTGTGAGGTTGGACGATTCGGTGGTCTTCTGGCTGAAATTGTTTTCCTAAAGTTTTTGGCTGGTTGAAGTGCATTTGTGGCAGGCACACATGGCTCAGTGTTCTCTTGGAGGCAGATTTGTAGGTGTCTTTCTTCAACTGGTTACTCTGTCTGCAGCAATCGGAAGGCTTGGAGGGCCCACAGTCGCATGTTTTTTTTCAAACTTGTGATGTTATCTGGAGAGAGAGACGGTCTGAGAGGTGCGGGGGTGGGGTGGGGGGGGGGAGGGTGGGGGAGCGGGGGCACAGCCCTTCTGCTCCTGCACAGTTTTAATCACTGGCTTGTCTGTCTTTGTCCAGGGGAAACTCCCAGCTTTCACAGAGATGGACAGAAGGTCTCATGACTGCCTCATTGTAATCTTTGTACCCTTATAATGAGATTCAAGTATAGAAATTATATCTCCCCAGGGCTCAGAATACTACTATTTACTGTTGGAGAAGTTTGCTCTTTCAAAGTCAATGTGTCAGGATGGCCTCGTATGCCGTGTTAATGATTGTAAGCTTAGGTAAATGAAGCACTAGAGCAAGCCAGTGATTTGGGTCCAGGCTCATAAGAGATGTGTCTCCTGTTGGAGGCCTTGGAATGTGAAAAGGTGTTTCAGATAACAATTGTGGTGGCCATCTTGGCTGCCTGTTTTTTCATGGTTAACTGCAGGATTTTCTCCATTAAATGTTTAGTGTAAGTTTCCAACTGATGAATTAAAATTCCTCATTTGGCACATCGTGTTATCTTGAAACCGCCGCAGCACATGGAAAGAAAAGTGAGAATAGAAACATTTCATGACACAATTGTGGGAGGAAATAGAAGGAAACCCACATTCATTCTCAATAATAACTTCACAAATTCACACATTAATCTTGGATTTACTGCAGCTGACATTGTTTGTTACAGGTGTACTGATCTAATTGTGTTGGAGCTTTGACGAGGATGGTTGGGTTTGATGAGCTTTGGGTTTGGGACCTGATCATTGGGTTCTTCAGTGGGTAGATCCACACTGACCTTACTTTTAACTTTCTGGTGAGGTACACAAGTGCTGTTTACTTTAGGGTGTTTGCCGTTCCCTTTTCCCTTGACGATGGGGAGCATTTTTTTTCTGATCTGCCCTATGTCCTTGGGGACATTACCGCTCGCAAGTGTCTGTCCAACTTTCACTGCACTCTCTTGCGGCACTTTGACTAGGTAAGGCATCTCCCACACCATTGGCACCGTTTCTGGGAACTTTCCTTGCCCTTGCGCTTTTCTGTAAATGCTGTTCTCAACCTTTTTAGGGTGCCTCTTTGACCTGCATTTAAGGAGGAGAGCGTGGGGTCTAATCTATCTAACATTTCAGGGTTGACCAATCGGAGAGCAGGGGGTTCCAGTTGGGAGTACTCCTGGCCCTCCTCTAACCTGTCCTCACTGTCCTTTCCAATCCTTCGCTCCTGACTGTCTGACAGATCTGTACTTGTCTGTCCCCTCCACAGCCTTTACTTGTTTTCCTTTCGTCTGGGTGTCAATTAAATAATTTACCTGAATATTCCTTTTGTCACTCGATATGGACCACTGAACTGGGATTTCAGGGGTTCACCCTGAATTGGGAGTAGTAACAATACATGGTCTCTGGGCTGAAACGTTCCAGCCTTGACATTTCTGTCTCCTTATCTTTTCATAGCTGCCTGAGAGGTCATTAGGTGTTCCTGAGCCATTGCACAGGCTCTCGTGAGCCACTCCCAGAGCATGGAAATGTCGTCTAAAATGGAAGACTCATCCCTGTGTCCCAGAAACCTCTCCTTGATTCGTTTAAGAGGACCTCTCACCTTGTCTCCATAAACTAATTCAAATAGACTAAAGCCAGTGGAATCATTGGATAAGTCCCTGGTATCCAACAGGAGAAATCCCAACCCTTTGTCCCAGTCATGGGGTAACTCATAGCAGTATGACCTGACCATTATCTTTAGGATCGGGTGGTACTGCTCCAAAGCCCCTTATGACAGTGGGTGATAGGCTACGGACTTTAGCTAGGTTATGTCCAGAATACCCATGACCTTTTCAAAAATACTGGAAGTAAAATGTGTGCCCTGGTCCACCCGGATCTCAGCAGACAGCCCATATCGAGTAAAGAATTGGGTTAGCCCCTCCACCACTACCTTGGCAGAGATGGTTCTTCGGGCGAATGGCCTCTGGGAATCGGGTCACCACATCCATAATGGTGAGAAGATACTGGTAGTCCCGTTTTGTTTTCAGCAGTTGTCCCACACAATTCACCAGCATTATGCTTAAGGGTTCCCCAAAAGTTGGTATGGGAATTAGGGGTGCAGGTTTTATTGCAGGTTGGGACTTCCCCAGAACCTGACATGTGTGAGCAGTTTTACAGAACTCCACCACATCTTTGTGGAGTTGTGACCAGTCAAAATACTGTCTTATGCGGGCTTTGATTTTTCATGCAATGACATGTCCAGTCATTGGAATCTCGTGGGCCATTCTTGAAGAAATAGTAAGGTACCTCAGTGGCACCACTATCTGGTGAACCACTGTCCACTCTTCATCCACAGGTCTGTCAGGAGGTCTACACTTCCTCATCAGCACCTCATTCTTTAAATAGTAACACTCTGCAACTCCCTCTGCTTCAGTTTTAGTTTGGACATTCTGTGCTACTTTTTAACACTGGTTCAGGTTGTTGAGGCTCAACTAAGGAAAATCAGTTTAACACATCCTTTGGGTCCTCTAACATCCCAAAGAAGGTTTCAGCCAAACAGACAGTAGGGTCATCCGTCTGCAGTGTTAGGCCAGGGGATTGTTTGGCGATGGACCGAGTCACCACACAATCAGGGAGAATGCCGGGGACCTTCTTCTGTAACTGCTCTGTCTCCCGGACCTCTTTTGGTCTCTAAAGAACTACTGGGGAAGCTACCACCTTTTCCCCAGTCAGAGCATTACCCAGGAGCAGGTCGACCCATACACTGATAAACTAGGGACAATCCCGATGGTTACCAGTCCTGAAACTGGGTCACACTCCAAGTGCAGCTCATATTAAGGTGCATATACTGTCTTCCGATACCATTCGCTAACACTCTAGCATTCACTGCACTCTCTGGAGGAAAGGTCATGTATTTTCTCAGCAGAAGGGATTGGGTGGCCCCTGTATCCCTGAAAATGACTATGGACTTGCTTGCCTCAGTCGAGGTGTATGGGGTCACCTTTCCTTGGGAAAACATTCTGGTAACTCTCAGGGATTTTGTTAAGTTTTCCCGCAATTTCAGTGGTAGGTTTTCTGGGTCTGATTGATGCAAAGACACAGCCTGATCTGCCGTGCTTTCCATCAGGGCCCCTTTTCCTGCACTGATCTGGTGGACCCTGATTAACGCTACAGGTTTTCCCATAACTTCCAGCATTCAGCTCGATGGTGACCTGCCTTATTACAGTGGAAACACACAGGTCTCGGCCATTCCTCCTGCTCTCAGTAATATCCAATTTGGCCTGAGGAGGGTCCCCTGTGTGTCCAGCCTTTCCTTCTTGCCCATGGCTGTTCGGGCTCCTATCACCCTCCCACCTTTTATTCTCGGGTCTTTGGAGTGACTGGGGAAGTGTTTACATTTGGGGTAAGGCCTTGTGTACCAAGGAAAGGTCATCGGCCAGAATTGCAACCTGTCTGGCTCTTTGAACCTTTTGTTCCTCTGTGTGGGTTTTAATGGGAGGTGGCCTGCCTTAATACAGTGCAAACTCCTGGAGAAGGATCACCATTCTGAGGTTTTCATATGTGGGCTCTATCTTGAGTCTCCATATCTACTGGTCAAAAGTAAACTCAAAAATGCATTGCAAAATCTTCTATAGGTACTTTTAAAGGAAGCATTTAGCAAAGACAAATGTGGGTCCATTACAGGCAGAGTCAGGAGAATTTATAATGGAGAATAGAGAAATGGCAGAGAAGCTAAATGATTATCTTGTGTCTTTCTTCACTGTGGAAGATACAAGAAATCTCCCAGAATTAGAGATCCAAGGGATTTGGGAGAATGAGGAATTGAGGGAAATTAGTATTAGTAAGAAGTTGTATTGGCGAATTTAATCGTGCTGAAGGTTGATAATTCATCAAGATCTGATATTCTACATCCCAGAGTGTTGAAGGAAGTAGTTATGGGGATTGTAGACATATTGGTGATCCACTTTCAAAATTCCATCAATTCTGGAACGCTTCCTGCAGATTGGAAGGTCGCAAATGTCACCCCACTATTTAAGAAGGGAGGGAAAGAGAAAATTGGGAATTACAGACCTGTTAGGCTTCCATTAGTACGAGGGAAAGTGCTAGAATCTATTCTAAAGTATGTGATAAATGGATCTGATTGGGCAGAGTCAACATGGATTTATGAATAGGAAATCATTCATGCCGAACCTGTTGGGGTTTTTTTAGGATGTTACTCACAGAATAGAAAAGGGGAGCCGGTGGATTTTCGGGAGGCTTTTGATAAAGTGCCCCACAGGAGATTGGTAAGTAAAATTAAAACACATGGGAAAGGAGGTAATATACTGACATGCAGTAAGGATTGGTTAACAGGCAGGAAACAGAGAGTAGGAATAAACGGGCCATTCTTGCGTTGGCAGGATGTGACTAGTGGGGTGCCAAAGGGATGTGTGCTTGGGCCCCAGCTGTTCACAATATATATCGATGATTTGGATATGGGGACCAAAGTAATATGTTCAAGTTTGCAGATGACACAAAACTAGGTGGGAATGTGAGTTATGAGGAAGATGCAAAACGGCTTCAAGGGGATTTGGACAGACTTAGCGAGTGGGCAAGAACATGGTAGATGGAATATAATGTGGAAAAATGTGAGGTGGGCCACTTGGGTAGAATTAATAGATGTGCAGAGTATTTCTTAAATGGTAAGAGATGAGAAAGTGTGGATGTACAAAGGGACCTGGGTGTCCTTGTCAATAGGTCACTTAAAGCTAACATGCAGGTGCAGCAAGCATTTAGGAAGGCTAATGTGTGTTACTTTTATCGTTAGAGGATTTGAATACAGGAGTAGTGAAGTCTTGATTCAATTGCATAGAACCTTGGTTAGATCGCACCTGGAGTACTGTGTGCAGTTTTGGTCCCCTTATCTGAGGAAGGATATTATGACCATAGAGGGACTGTAACAAAGATTCACCAGACTTGTTCCTGGGATGGCGGGACTGTTCTACGAAAAGAGATTGAAGAAACTGACCATGTATTCTCTCGAGTTTCGAAGAATGAACGGTGATCTCATTGAAACCTACAAAATACTTAAAGGGATAGACAAGGCAGCTAAGATGTTTCCCCTGGTTGGGGAGTCTAGAACCAAGGGACACAATTTGAAAGCCATTTAGGACAGAGATGAGGAGTGATTTCTTTACTCAGAGGGTTGTGAACCTTTGGAATTCTCTACCCCAGAGGGCTATGGAAGCGCAGTCATTGACTATGTTTAAAACAGAGATTGACAGATTTCTATATACCACTGACATAAGGGGATATGAGGATAGTGTGGGGAAAAGGCATTGAAGAGGATGATCAGCCAGGATCATATTGAATAGTCGAGCAGGATCGATGGGCTGAATGGTTGAATTCAGCTCCGATGTTCCTATATTCCTTAGCTGCGTAACTCCTTCAAACTCGAGGTCAGTTTAGCCAGGCTGCTTTCCGAGGGTTCAGAATCATTGGCGGTGACTTCCGATACTATCTCATGTACACCCAGGATAGCATTTTTAGTCACCTCATAATCTAATGAACTTTTATCTGGCAGCAGTGAATAAACCCCATGGGCTTTCCCTGTTATTATGTTTTGTAAAAACAGCATCCAGCTGTCTTCCGGCCATTTCAGCTGCTTTGCAAGCTTATCAAAAGTGATGAAACATTCTCCCACATCCTCCTCATTGAACTTTGGAATGAACTGGGAGAAGTTTAAGAGTTCAGCACATGGTCCTGAGCTGGGGGCAGCTCACACACTAGCTGTGCCTTCACCAGGTGCACTGGGTCTTCATCGAGTTGTTTGAGCCACCTTAACTCCCTTTCCTCCTTCTCCTTCTGGAACACTCTTACTTTTTCCCTTTCTTGACAATCACTCTGCTCTTTCTCACGCTCTCTGGAATTCTAATTCTTGTCTCTTCTGTTCTAGTTTTACCTTAGCTAACATTACTCTATCTGTTAGTGATTCTAACTCTGTTTGAGTCTTCAGCTTCAAGTGAAAAATGGTTGGCCACAAGTCTTAGGATTTCGGGTTTCCTAGCTTTGGACGGAGAGTAATCCCCAACTGTCCTGCTACATTACTCAACTTTTCAACAGAGAGGGGTTTTCGCCTGCACCAAGTTACTTCACTCTATATGTAACTCCCTTATTGCGAATCTACCTCCTTTATTCGAAAAGAGTGAGAGACGGAAAGCACGACAAATTATGAGGGCACAGATAGGGTAGATAGGAAGAAATCTTTTCCCTTCTTGGAGGTGTCAGTAACCATGGGGCATTGATTTAAGTTAAGGGGCAGGCGGTTTAGAGGGGATTTGCGGGAGAAAAATTCACCGGAGGGTGGTTGGAATCCGGAACCCACTACCTGAAGGGGTGGAAGAGGCAGGACCCTTACAGGATTTAAGAAGTATTTAGATTAGCACTTGAAGTGCCATATAGCATACAAGGTTACTGGACTGGTGCTGGAAAATGGGATTAAAATGGACAGGCTTGATGGCCGACAAGGACACAGTGGTGCGAAGGGACTGTTTCTGTCCTGTATAACTCTGTGACTCTATGACACTTCCAATTTCTCGTTTGTCGTTGGGTTACAATCTCGAGAACCTCCACATTTCTGTTACAGCAGGTGAGGAGAGGTCTCAGTCTTCCCTCTTGTCCTATCTTTCATTTGTTCGCAACTGGATTTGTTCCTTTTTAGCAGTGGACGTGCTGACTACCTCAGTGAGTATTTTACCTTTTACCTTTATTGTGATCGTGAAAGAACCAATCGGACAGGTTTTCTTGAGTTCAAACAAGAGGTGCGTTTATTATACTTAACAATCTAAACTGGATCTGAATAAAATAATAAAAATATACGGTGCACATTCAAGTGCACACTCATAGGCAAATCACACAAATAAGTAAGAGAGAGTGATAAATAATTTTAAATTTGTATTAGAGTCTATAATAAATTTAAGTCAGTGAGATTGGATAATTCTGTGGTCTGCGCCTTTGCCATCCTTATTTATGAGTTTCATGTCATCTGCAAGCATTGAAATTATGTTTTTTTACATACAAGTCTCTATCACTTGTACATCTATCTACAAGTCAGGAAGAGCACTGATTCTAATACTAACCCCTGAGAAACAACACTGAATACTCCCCCTCCACCAGTCTGAACAATGACCCTTCATCACTTCTCTCTACTTTCTGTCCCTGAGTCAGTGTCATATCCACGCTATGACTGTCACATTAATCCATGTGCTCCATTTTTCATAGAACATAGAACATAGAACATTACAACGCAGTACAGGCCCTTCGGCCCTCGATGTTGAGCCGACCTGTGAAACCATCTGACCTACACTATTCCATTTTCATCCATATGTCTATCTAATGACCACTTAAATCCCCTGAAAGTTGGCGAGTCCACTACTGTTGCAGGCAGGGCGTTCCACGCCCCTACTACTCTCTGAGTAAAGAAACTACCTCTGACATCTGTCCTATATCTATCACCCCTCAACTTAAAGCTATGTCCTCTCGAGTTTGTCATCACCATCCGGGGAAATAGACTCTCACTATCCACCCTATCTAACCCTCTGATTATCGTATATGTCTCTATTAAGTCACCTCTCCTCCTCCTTCTCTCCAACGAAAACAACCTCAAGTCCCACAGCCTTTCCTCGTAACACCTTCACTCCATACCAGGCAACATCCTAGTAAATCTCCTCTGCACCCTTTCCAAAGCTTCCACATCCTTCCTATAATGCGGTGACCAGAACTGTACGCAATACCCCAGGTGCGGCCGCACCAGAGTTTTATACAGCTGCAGCATGACCTCGTGGCTCCGAAACTCGATCCCCCTACTAATAAAAGCTAAACCACTATATGCCTTCTTAACAGCCCTATTAACCTGGGTGGCAACTTTCAGGGATTTATGTACCTGGACACCAAGACCTCTCTGTTCATCTACACTACCAAGAATCTTCCCATTAGCCCAGTACTCTGCATTCCTGTTACTCCTTCCAAAGTGAATCACCTCACACTTTTCCGCATTAAACTCCATTTGCCATCTCTCAGCCCAGCTCCGCAGCCTATCTATGTCCCTCTGAAACCGACAACATCCTTCAGCACTATCCACAACTACACCGACCTTCGTGTCATCCGCAAATTTACTAACCCACCCGTCTACACTCTCATCCAGGTCATTTATAAAAATGACAAACAGCAGTGGCCCCAAAACTGATCCTTGCGGTCCACCACTATTAACTAAACTCCAGGATGAACATTTGCCATCAACCACCACCCTCTGTCTTCTTTCAGCTGGCCAATTTCTGATCCAAAGCTCTAAATCACCTTCAATCCCATACTTCCGTATTTTCTGCAATAGCCTACCGTGGGGAACCTTATCAAACGCCTTACTGAAATCCATATACACCACATCCACTGCTTTACCCTCATCCACCTGTCTGGTCACCTTCTCAAAAAACTCAATAAGGTTTGTGAGGCACGACCTACCTTTCACAAAACCGTCCTGACTATCGCTAATGAACTTATTCTTTTCAAGATGATTATAAATCCTATCTCTTATAACCTTTTCCAACATTTTACCCACAACCCAAGTAAGGCTCACAGGTCTATAATTACCAGGGCAGTCTCTACTCCCCTTCTTGAACAAGGGGACAACATTTGCTATCCTCCAGTCTTCCGGCACTATTCCTGTCGACAATGACGACGTAGAGATCAAGGACAAAAGCTCTGCAATCTCCTTCCTGGCTTCCCAGAGAATCCTAGGATAAATCCCATCTGGCCCAGGGGACTTATCTATTTTCACACTTTAAAAAATTGCTATTCCAATATTTTCATAACAAGTCTATGACATGTCATTTGATCACAGGCCTTTTGAAAGTCCGTAAACATAACATAAAACACACTATCCTCTTCAACACTCAGTTATGTTATCAACGAACTTGATCATGATTATCAGACGTGATTGGTCATTAACCTATCCGTGCTGTTTGTTATTTATTATACCATGTTTTTCCAAGAAAGATATATGTTTGTACAGGGTTATGGCCTCTAGAAATTTCCAACCACTGACATTAGACTGACTGGTCAGTAGTTGCAGGGTTCAGTTCATGTCTCCTTTTTTAAGCAGGTTGTAACATTTGCAACCCTCCAGTCCTCTGTCAGCACTCCCGGATCCAAGGATGATTGAAAGCTTCTGGCCAGTGCCTCTGCTATTTCCACCATTCCTTTTTTCAACAAACCTCATATATCCCAACTAGACATAGGAACACTTCCACACTATTGTGGTACAAAAATTGTTGGAGAAAAAGGTGTTAACTGAACCTGTTTGTTCATTGACTGTAATTAATGTCAGTCACTATGGACCCCAATTGTGTCACTGGAGGTTTTCCCTGTTCTATTAATAAGGGAGTCCTTTCAATGTGTTAACTCATAGTTTCAGTGGGAGCATTACCCACGGCACTAACAGGGATCCATGGCTGCAGAGAGAGACAGAGATTGGGTCGATCAGAATCTCGGAACAATTGATAAGAATATTGCAACAATGGGTCAGAATCTGAGGACAATAGATTGGAATATTACAACAATGGACAGCAGGACTTTCTCCTTTTGGTTTGGCTTGGTTACTGCTGATTATGTTTGGATGATATTAGAATTTCGGATCTATTATGCTCTGAAAATGATTGAAACGATTTACTATCCCATCCTCGCGATTATTGGTGTCCCTGGTAAGTCTCTGTATCCAACCATTAGATCTATAAACCGCATTTCACTGATTTAGTTTTCTTGTCATGTAAATCTTTGGAAGACGTAAGCCACTGTGTTCAGTCTCTGTCACAAAGTCCACACTATATCCACTATCTGTATTCCCCTACCTATCCAATGTCTGAGGCTGAAAGAGACTGTTTGTAACCTCTGTTTTATATTTATACCTGAGATGAGTTCATCGCCATATTCCCCCCCACACCAACCCGACCTACTACCACCTCTGTAACATCACCCATCATCACCTCTGCCTCAGCCCATCTGCTGAATAAGCCCTCATCTGCACCTTTGTTAAATCCACACTTGACTATTCCAATTCTATCCCGGTCACCCTCCCAGTTATAAACCTTTGCTGACTGTATCCTAACTCACACCAAATCCTGATCACCCATTACCCCGTACTCACTGATCTACATTGGCTCCCGGTCTGGCAGCACCTTAATTTTAATATTCTCATGGTCTCACCCTTCCAATTAGTCCCATTTCCCTTCCATTTCACATATTATTGAAAACATTATGCCGTCAAGTCTTTTCCCATTTCCCTTTTTGAAGTGAGTTGCTTTCACTCTATATCTTCCTCTGCTGTGATTTTCACTCTGTGGCAGCACTGGTGCCAATGCGATGAAACCTGGATAGAGAAAATGATGTGCACTGCACAGCCAGCCACTTCTCGTGTGTCCAGCATAGTGCCCCATGCTGGGAAGGGATCTAGCCTGGGTATACCATGCATGTGCTGTTAGTGTGAGGAAGCGTTTGAATTGACGTCAATCAGCTAATCCGACATCTTTGATGTATATCTTTGACACTTTGTCTGTGCATGTCCACTGACTGCCTGTGTTAGTCACTCTCAGCTGAAAGTACATTCAGCAGCATGAAGAACCTCCTCTAGTGTTATTTCAAAGGACCAGACATCCAACTTACAGGTGAGGGGCTTTTGACTTACTTCTGCTATTGTAAAGTTAGTGGCGGTGCTGTGGATGGTTTTCTGGAGGTCGTGTTGGGAGCTGCTGCAAAGATTCAGTGAAAAAAGAGGATTTGTGACCCAACTCTGGACGAGGTATGGGGACTGTAGTTACAGTGCCTCTGGGTCTGTAACATGACCAACAAATGGAGCAGAGGCTGCAGAGAGGGGAAGCTCTGTAAAGCGGGAGGACAAAGGGGTTCTTCCCTACCCAGCCTGGGTTTTCCAAGAGCACTTTTCCCACCTACACCTAACCCAGGAGCAGTGTGTGAGGTGAATCAGATTCAATAAGGAGGTGGTCACAGAGCCGTGTCAACTCCTGTAACATGAACTGGAGCCTCACACATGGATGAGGACGGAGCTGTCAATGGTTGATATGGTCCGACTTTCATTGAACTTCTATGTAACTTTGAAAATTGATAATCAAACAAACTTAAAAGCTTTGTATCTGAATGCAGGAATCATTCGGAATAAAATAAATGAGTTAACAGCACAAATGAAGACGAATGGGTATGATTTATTGGCGATGACTGATACGTGGTTGCAGGGAATTCAGGTTTGGGAATTGAATATCCAAGGGTACTTAGTATTTTGGAAGGATAGACAGGAAGGAAAAGGAAGAGGTGTAGCATTGTTAGTAGAGAAAAATATCAGTACTATGGTGAGAAATGATATAGGCACTGGAGATTAAGACATAGATTCAGTGTGCATAGAAATAAGTAATAGAAAGGGGAAGAAGTCCCTGGTGGGAGTAATCTATAGTTCCCCAAACAGTAGTCCCGCAGTGGGGAACAGTATAAACCAAGAAATACTGAGAGAACTTGTGAGAAAGGTACGGCAAGGGTGATTTTAATATGTATATAGACTGGATTAGTCAAATTGTCAAAGGTAGCTCCGAGGGAGAGTTCATTGAATGCATTAGAGATTGTGTTTTGGAGCAGTATGTTGTGGAACCAACTAGGGAGCAGGCTATTCTAGATTTGGCATTGTGAAATGAGGTGGGATTAACTAATGATCTCATAGTTAAGGATCCTCTACGGAACAGTGATCATAGCTTGCTGGAATTTCAAATCCATTTTGAGGGCGAGAAACTGGAGTCCCGCTCCAGCGTTCTGGAGTCAAACAAAGGTAATTACATAGACATGAGGACTGATTTGGCCCTCGTGGACTGGGCAGGAAGACTAAAAGGGAGGAAAGTTAATGGGCAGTGGCAGATATTTCAGGAGAAATTCAATTCCTCCCAACTAAAATGTATTCCAAAGAGGAAGAAAGATTCGAAGAGGGGGAATGACATCCATGGCTAAGCAAGGAAGTTAAGGATAACATAAAGACAAAGACTAAGGCTTACCATATTGCAAAGGCCACTGGCAGGCTGGAGGATTGGGAAATATTTAAAGATCAACAAAGGGTTACTAAAAAATAAATAAAAAGTGAAAAAGTACATTATGAAAGAAAATTAGCACAAAATATAAACGCGGATAGCAAAAGCTTCTTTAAGTATATGAAAGGTAAGAGAGTAGCTAAAGTGAATATTGGTCCCTTGGAGGATGAGACTGGGATGTTGATAGAGGGGGACACAGAAATGGCGGAGACACTAAATCAGTATTTTGCCTCAGTTTTCACGGTGGAGGACACCAGTACCATCTCTATAGTAACTGGTAATGTAGAAGTTACAGGAAGAGAGGAATTTAGAACAATCATAATATGGGGAGGCGTTGGTGTAGTGGTATTGTCACTGGACTAATAAACCAGGGACCCAGGGTATTGTTCTGGGGACATGGGTTCGAATCCCACCACAGCAGAAGGTGGACTTTGAATTCTATTAATAAATCTGGAATTAAAAGCTAGTCTGGTGATGGCCATGAAACCATTGTCGATTGTTGTAAAAACCCATCTGGTTCACTAATGTCCTTAACGGAAGGAAATCTGCTGTCCATACCCTGACTCCATACCCACAGCAATATGATTGACTCTTACATGCCCTCTGACGTGGCCTAGCAAGCCACTCAGTTGTAACTAACTACTACGGAGTCAATAAAAAGGAATGAAACTGCACAGACCACCCAGCATTGACTGGGAACGACCACGGCAAACCCAGCCCTGTCCACCCTGCGAAGTCCTCCTGACTAACATCTGGGGGCTTGTTGGGAGCCCAGCCGAAGTTGGGAGAGCTCTCCCACAGACTATTCAAGCAACAGCCTGAAAAAGCCATACTCACGGGCAATGTCTCAGACACTGCCATCATCATCCCTGGGTATGTCCTGTCCCACCGGCAGGACAGACCCAGCAGAGGTACAGTGGCATACAGAAGGGACGGATTTGCCCTCAACAACGACCCTGGACCCCACGAAGTCTCATGGCATCAGATCAAACATGGACAAGGAAACCTCCTGCTGATTACCACCTACCGCCCTCGCTCAGCTGATGAGTCAGTATTCCTCAATGTTGAACAGCACTTGGAGGAAGCACTGAGGGTGGCGAGGGCACAAAATGTATTCTGGGTGGGGGACTTCAATGTCCATCACCAAGAGTGGCTCAGTAGCACCACTAGTGACCTCGTCCTCACCAATCCGCCTGCCGCAGATGCATCTGTCCATGACAGTGTTGGTAGGAGTGACCACTGCACAGACCTTGTGGAGATAAAGTCCCAACTTCCCATTTGGTATTCCCTCCATCGTGTTGTGTGGCACTATCACCGTGCGAAATGGGACAGATTTCGAACAGATCTAGCAATGCAAAACTGGACATCCATGAGGCGTCGTGTGCCATCAGCAGCAGCAGAATTGTACTCAACCACAATCTGTAACCTCATGGCCCGGCATATTCCCCATTCTACCATTACCATCAAACTAGGAGACAAACCCTGGTTCAATGAAGCGTGCAGGAGGGCATGCTAGGAGCAGCACCAGGCATACCTCAAAATGAGGTGTCAACCTGATGAAGCTACAACCCAGGACTGTCTGCGTGTAAAACTGCGTAAGCTAAGTGAACAGAGCTAAGCGAACCCAGAAGCAATGGATCAGGCCTAAGCTCTGCAGTCCTGCCACATCCAGCCCTGAATGGTGGTGGGCAATTATCCAACTACCTGGAGGAAGTGGCTCCACAAATATCGCCATCCTCAATGATGAGGGAGCCCAGCACATCACTGTGAAAGCTAAGGCTGAAGCATTTGCAACAATCTTCAGCCAGAAGGGCCGAGTTGAGGCTGATTTCGGCCTCCTCCTGAAGTCCCCAGCATCACAGATGACAGACTTCAGCTAATTTGATTCATTCCACGTGATATCAAGAAAAGACTGAAGGCATTGGATACTGAAAAAGCTATTGTGCCCTGACAATATTCTGGCAGTAGTACTGAAGACCTGTGCCCAGAACTTGCTGCACCCCTAGCCAAGCTGTTCCAGTACAGCTAAAACACTGGCATCTACCCTGCAATGTGGAAATTTGCCCAGGTATGTCCTGTGCACAAAAAGCAGGACAAATCCAACTCGGCCAATTACCGCCCCATCAGCCTCCTCTCAATCATCAGTACAGTGATGGAAGGTGACTTCAACAGTGCCATCAAACGACACTTGCTCAGCAAGAACCTGTTCAGTGATGCTCAGTTTAGGTTCCACCAGGGCCATTCAGCTCCTGACCTCATTAAAGCCTTTGTTCAAACATGAACAAAAGAGCTGAACTCAAGAGGTGAGGTGAGAGTGACTGCCCTTGACATCAAGGCAGCATTTGACCGAGTATAGCATCAAGGAGCCCCAGCAAAACTGAGGTCAATGGGAATCAGGGGAAAGCCCTCCGCTGGCTGGATTCAAAACTAGAGCAATGGAAGATGGTTGTGATTGATGGAGGTCAATCTTCTGATCTCCAGGACATCACTGTAGGAGTTCCTCAGGGTAGTGTCCTCGGCCCAACCATCTTCAGCTGATTCATCAATGACCTTCCATCAATCATAAGGTCAGAAGTGGGGATGTTCGCTGATGATTGAACAATGTTCAGCACCCTTCGTGACTTCTCAGATACTGAAAAGCAGTCTGTGTAGAAATGCACCAAGACATGGACAATATCCAGGCGTGAGCTAAGTGTCAAATAACATTCGTGCCATACAAGTGCCAGATAATGAGCGATTCCAACAAGAGAGAATCGAACCATCTCCCTTTGACTTTCACTGGCATTACCATCGCTGAATCCCCCACTATCAACATCCTGAGGGCTACCATTGGCCAGAAACTGAACTGGAGTAGCCATAGAATTACCGTGGCTACGCTAGGAATCCTGAGGCGAGTAACTCACCTCCTGACTCCCCAAAGCCTGTCCACTATCTACAAGGCACAAGTCAGGAGTGTGATGGAATACTCTCCACTTGCCTGGATGGGTGCAGCTCCAACAACACTCAGCAGCTCAACACCATCCAGAGCAAAGCAGCCTACTTGATTGCCCCCCCCCATCCACCAACATTCACTCCCTCCACAACCGATGCACAGTAGCAGCAGTGTGTACCATCTACAAGATGCACTGCAGCAATGCACCAAGGCTCCTTAGACAGCACCTTCCAAACCCAAAGCCTCTACCAACTAGAAGGATAAGGGTATAAAATGATTGGGAACACCACCACCTGAAAGTTCCCCTCCAAGTCACACACCATCCTGACTTGGAACTATATCGCTGTTCCTTTACTATCGCTGGGTAAAAGTCCTGGAACTCCCTTCCTAACAGCACTGTGGGTATACCTAACCCAAGTGGACTGCAGCGTTTCAAGAAGGCAGCTCACCACCACCTTCTCAAGGGCAATTCGGGATGGGCAATAAATGCTGGCCTAGCCAGCGACGCCCGCATCCCATGAATGAATAAAAAAAAGTCACGAGGGAAAAGGTACTGAACAAACTATTGTGATTGAAGGCAGACAAATCCCCAGGGCCTGATGGCCTACATCTTAGGGTCTGAAAGGAAATAGCAGCGGAGACAGTGGATCCATTGGTTATAATATTCCAAGATTCCCTGCATGCGGGAAAGGTTCCAGTGGATTGGAAAAATGCCTGTATAACGCCCTTATCAAAAAAGTGAGGGAGGCTTAATGTAGGAAACAGTAGACCAATTAGTTTAACATCTATCGTTGGGAAAGTGTCACAATCCATTATTAAGTAAGTAATAACAGGACATTAAGAAAGTCAAAAGCAACCCATCAGAGTCAGATTTTCTGAAGGGTAAATCGTGTTTGACGAATTTGCGAGAGTGCTTCGAAGCTGTGACAAGAAATGTGGAAAATGGGGATCCTGTAGATGTAGTATATCTAGACTTCCAGAAGGCATTTGTAAGGTGCCACACAAAAGGTTAATACACAAGGTAAGATCACATGGTGTTAGGGGCAATTTATTAGCTTGGGTAGCTGATTGGCCAACCAACAGAAAACAGAGAGTCGGGATCAATGAGTTTTTTTCTGGTTGGCAAGATGTAATTCGTGGGGTGCCTCAGGGTTTGGCCCTTGGGCCCCAACTATTTACAATCTATCTCAATGACGGATGCAGGGATAGAAGGTACTATTGCCAAATTTGCAGGTGACACTAAAATAGATTGATTAGTAAGTTGCAATAAATACATAAGAAATTTACAAATTGATATGGATAGGTTTGGGGAATGGGACAAAATTTGGCAGATGGAGTTTAACGTGGTTAAGTGTGATGTTATCCATTTTGGTCAGAAAAATAGAAAGGTAAATTATTATCTAAATAGAGAGAAACTTCAGAGTACTTCGGTGCAGAGAGATCTGGGTGGCCTCGTGCATGAATCACAGAAAACTAGTTTGCAGATACAGCAGGTGATAAGGAAAGCAAATTGAATTTTGGCATTTATTGCTAAAGGAATAGAATATAAAAGTAGGGAAGTGTTGCTGCAACTGTACAAGGTATTAATGAGACCGCACCTGGAGTATTGCGTACAGTTTTGGTCTGCTCACTTGAGGATGGATGTAGTTGCATCGGAGACAGTTCACAGGAGGGTCACGAGATTGAATCCAGGGATGAGGGGTTTGTCTTATGAAGAGAGATTAAGCAGTTTATGCCTTTACTCTCTGGAGTTTAGAAGAATGAGACGAGATCTAATGGGGTATATAAGATCATTAAAGGATTGATAAAGTAGACGTAGAGAAGATGTTTCCTCTCGTGGGGCAATCTAGAACGAGAGGTCATAGTATTAGGATAAAGGGGGTGCAGATATAAAACAGAGATGAAGAGAAATTTCTTCCCTCAAAGAGTCGTGAGTCTGTGGAATTCACTACGCCATAGTGCGGTGGATGCCGGGACATTGAGTACATTTAAGGAGGAGATAGACAGATTTTTATTAGAAATGGGTTGAAGCGTTATGGAGAACGGGCAGAAAAGTGGAGTAGAGGCCGAGATGAGATCAGCAATGATCATATTGAATGGCAGAACAGGTTCGCGGGGCTGAACTGCCTACTCCTGCTCCTAGTTCTTATGTTCTTATCTGGATTGATCCAGGCAAGAGCGGCTGAAGGATCCATTATCTCTCTCTATGTTGTCTATTGATGTATCTGCTGTGTGACGGAGACCACCGATGTTGGGTGAGGTGAATTATACCGTCTGCTACCTCAGCAGGGAGAAGCAGGATGAGAGGTCTCGTGGCTTTGTCAGGATAGCAGAATACCTGATGGCGTAGGTATCTCTGCGGGGCCCCCATGTCAATGGGGAGAGGCACAGGAACTGAAACAACTCTCACTCCATTGATGTACAGTTGGTGTGTGAGAATGCCCAGTACATCATGTTGGTTAATGTCCACTATCCTGGCAGCAGCCACCATACCTTCATTCTGAAGCAGTCAGCCATTCCCAACACGTCAGGCCTCCATACAGAACCAGAATGTGGCTCATGACCTCTAAACTCTAGACACCTCTTCCCCCACACAAAACCACCAGGTGAAGCAATGGTTCCGATGTCTGAACCGCTCGGGGGGAGTCCTCCAGTACACACTGGATCAGGTGTTCAAGTTCATGGTGTTCTGCTGCACCCTTCATAATCCTCACCATCATGAGGACACAGGCATTGGCACCAGGAATCCGGAGGCCAACTCAGGAGGAGGAGGAGGCAGGGAGTATATTTCGTGGATGCCTTCGACCCGGACAGGCTGTTGGAGAGTCCCTGCTAAGATTCCAGTTCGCATCGGACAACCCCCCTTTCCCATCTTGGATCCCCCATTCTCCACCATTACACCCATCTGAGACGCCCCATCACAGTGTCTCCTTTATCACCATCCTGCAACAAACACCACCAACAAAAACATTTTCATTAACATCTTTATCCAACAACACATCCAATTGTACCAACAACACTGAACTATTCACCCTTGTGTATCCCCTTAGTGCCAGTCTTGTGGATTTCCTCAACTTGCCTAGTTCTCCTACATAGTGTTTCCCCAGTGGCTGCAGCATGGCTGAGTTTCACTGGCGGTGACCGCAGATGGCCTTGCAGGACGTCCTCGTGCAGCTCTGTGACTTGAGGGCTTGGATTCGGATTGCAACACCTCGACATGGGCAGCAGCTCCAGCAATGTTCACATCTGAGTCCTGTGTATTATAACTCGTCTGTGACCTCGTCCTCCGGTGAGCTGACACATGAACTATCCTTTCCCCCTGGCCTGGCTGCAGCTCACTCGTGCTCGGTGACTCACCACATGCAGATTCCGACTCTATATCAGCCTCCAAGTTACACGCACTGTAAGTATTTGATCTGGTGACTGTGAGGGTCAGACCAAGTGATGGGTCTTCACCATCAGTGCTGTGCTGCTGCTCTCTTTCTATCTCATGGAGCTGCTGTGACTGGGAAGCTGGTATTATTGGGTTATCATTGGAAAGTATAACATCAGAAGGGGAGGGTTGGGGTGAGGGATTGGGGGTGGTGGAAAGCAGGAGGTCCATGATCCCACCATCTGCAGCTTGTACATCATCATTTCTGACGTTTACCAGTTCTGATGAAGGGTCACAGATCTGAAACATTAACTCTGTTTCTCTCTGCGCCGATGCTGCCAGACCCACTGAGTATTTCCAGCACTTTCTGTTCTCTTCCCTGAGCTCTGGAATTCTCTTCCTAAACCTTAAATCCAGTAAGTTGCACAGAGTCCAGTTTTAGGGAGTACTACTTGTACAGAGTACTAAATACAATAAAGTTAGTTAACTATTGCATTTAGCATTTCACTTAATTTTATTCTGAACTTCTAGTTTCTTTGTGACAGCTGGACAGTTCATTGATTCTCATGGAATAAAAGGGTCAGTGTCAGCTTGGATAAAAATATAAACTGGCTTAATGAGAGAAAACAGTGTGTTGTGGAAAACAGTTGCTTTTTTCAGACTGGAGGAAGGTAGACAGTGGTGTTTCCCCAAGGGGCAGTGCTTGGACCACTGATATTTTTCTGATATATATAAATAATTTGGATATTGGAACACAGAACACACAGATCGAGGGAGCTTCTACTCATATCCACCATTTCCAGTTCCTGCTTTAGAGCCATAGACTCAACGGCTGTAAGGTACCTCTGTGTGGCTGTGGTGGTGACATCTCTCTCACTGTCAGTGACTGTGGTTAGTCTTGTTCTTAGACTGGTCTGCAGTTTAGGCCCAGGTTAGAACATACCCTGGTAATTTCCAGTTATCTTGTTGTCCTTGTATGGAGGAGATTGAGCAGAGACTGTGAGGCTTACAAATATGTTGTCTGAAGAAGAACCGGGATATCTGACTTTGTGCTTGGAGACAGCAGCCACTACTGCCCACTGTTGACGGATTGTGTCTGAAACTGTCGGATTTTATCCCAACACAGGGCGTGGTCAGCTTCAGGGGAGGCAGAGCTTTAACACGGGTCTAATTCCCTCATAGCCCCTCCTCACATCTTCTAACTCCTCCCCTAGTCTGGGAGTTTCTGCCTGTTAGTCAGTGTTTTGGGCCAGTATTTGTTATAATTTTCTCTGTGGATAATATACTCCGTCATGTGGCTCCTGATCCAACAGTAACTGATTGTACAGGATGCCAATGTTCTCCTACCAACCTTCATTTTCCTTCTGTAAATTGTCCATCTCATCCTTCAATTCTTTGTGTCTTTTATTTAACCGTCAGGTGCAGAGATGTGCCCCATTAACCAACTTCTCTCAACAATTTTTTATCTTAAATTTGTATTTCTGGACATCCTCAGATATTCTATTGAGAATTAAATCGTAATCCCCATCATACTGCTTGATAATCCTTAGGATGTCCGTCTCCCCAGGTGTGCCTGTTTTTTTTTTCTCTGCCAGGTTATCAATTGACTATTTCCTGTGATATGCTAATGACATTGTATTTCTGGTTTTACTTATTCAAACTCTCTTAAAGCTCCCCCACCGCCCGCACCTCCCCACCCCACCACCCCCTCCCCCCCCCCCCCCGGCACCACCACCCCCCCCCCCACCCCCGCTCTTAGTGATGAGCACACCGTGTTCTGGTGTAAACTTTCTTTCTATCTCGAGATGCCCAAACCAGTCCCAATGACGAGCACACGTGTTTCACTGTACATTCTCTCTCTCTGTGACAACTCCCTGCCCAGTCTCTGCAATAACCCCAAGTTTTTGACCTATTCTAATCTTTCTCTGTCTCCAAATCTCCTTCCCATTCGAGCAATGATCACTCAACTGAGTTTGTCATTTCAACTCTGGACGAGGTTTGGGGCCTGTAGTTACAGTGTCTCTGGGTCTGTAACATGAACAACAAATGGAGCAGAGGCTGCAGTGAGGGGATGCTCTATAAAGAGGGAGGAGGAAAGGGATCTGCCCTACCCACCCAGGGTTTTCCAAGAGCACTATTCCTACCTAAACCTAACCCAGAAGCAATGTGTGAGGTGACTCTGATTCAATAAGGATCTGGTCACAGAGCTGTGTCACCTCCTGTAACACGACCTGGAGCCTCACACCAGGGTGAGGACGTAGCTGTTAGTGGCCGTTAAGGTCACAGTTTCATTGAACTTCTATGTATGTGGATCTTCCCAGGCAGGAGCAGGAGACATATCCAACATAGAGTGGTAGAAATTGATGGAGTCATGGAGTCATGTACGACACAGAAGGAGGCCATTTTGCCCCTCTGTGCCAGCTCTGTGTGGAAGAATTCAGGCAGTCCCAATCCCCCGCTCAATCCCCGTATCCCTGCAAGTTCACTTCCTTCAGGTGTCCATCCAGTTTCCTTTTAAAATCATTGATTGTCTCGGCTTCCACCACCCTCATGGGCAGTGAGTTCCAGCACATTACCATCCACTGTGTAAAATATTTCTTCCTCATATCCACCTGCATCTCTTATCCAAAACCTTCCATCTGTGTCCCCTGGTCCGTGTTTCATCAGATAATGAGAAGACTTTTTCCTTGTCTACCTTACCTAAGCCTATCATAATCTTGTACACGTTTATCATACCTCTCTCAATCTCCTTTACTCCAGGGAGAACAACTCCATCTTCTCCAATCTAACCTTGTAACTAACCAACCCGCTCCCCCCTCCCCACCCCCCCGCTCCAATCCCTGGAACCATTCTGGTAAATCTCCTCTGCACCCCCTCAAGGACTTTCCATTCTTCCTAAAGTGTGCTGACCAGAACTGGACACAGTTCTCTAGTTGAGGCCTAACCAAAGGTTTATACAGTTTCAGTATAACTTCCCTGCTTTTGTATCTTTGCCTCTAATTATGAAGCCCAAGATCTGATTGGCTTTGCTTAACACTCTCCATATATGTTCTTCCACCTTCAAAGATCAATGCATATAGAGCCCCAGGTCCCTCAGTTCCTGCACAATCTTTATAACTGTCCCATTAAGTCTCTATTGCTTTCCTATTGCATCTGACAAAATACATCACCTCACACTCCTCTGTATTAAATTCCACCTGCCACTTCTCTGGCCATTCTGCGAGCCTATCTATATCCTGTTGTAGGCATTTTGCATCATCCTCACTGCTTACCATTCCTCCAAGCATGGTATCATCGGAAAATATTGAAATTCTAATCTGAATTCCAAGATCCATCTCATTTATATATCGCAAAAAAAAAATCAGTTGGTCCTAGAACTGACCCTTGTTAAACATCACTGTCTACCGTCCTCCAGTGTGAAAAACAACCGTTTACCACAACTCTGCCCGAACTATCTCTTCTTTGAAGGTGGCCCATTGTTCAGCTCCTGTTTTCCTGCCAAACGTTGACTCTAATTTATTCGCCCCAGCTCAATTTTTACACCGGATGACTTGTTGAAGTTGACTTTCTCATAGTTAATTATTCTTACTCTGGATTGCTCTTTGTCCTTTCCCATAGTCAACCTAAACCTTATGATACAATGATCACTGTCCCCTAAATGTTCTCCTACTGATACGTAATCCACTTGGGTCCAGCTCATTCTCGAGAACCAGGTCTAGCAGTGCCTCCTTTCATGTTGGACTAGCAACATATTGTTGTAGAAATGTTTCCTGCACACACTGTAGTAACACCTGCCTCCCTCTGTCAGTTCAATTGCTACTATCCCAGTCCATATTAGGATAATGAATGTTCCCCCATTGTAACTACTCTATAATTCTTGCATCTTTCTGTAATTTTCTTGCAGATTTGTTCCTCCACATCCTTCCCATTAGCTGATGGCCTATAGACAACAACAAGCAATGTAAATGCACCTTTTTTTGTTCTTTAGCTCTATCCAAATAGATTCTGTCCTTCACCCACCTACGCACCCACCCAGCCCCACTCCCACCTCCCCACACATGTCCCCGGGACTTTCACTCTCTCCAGCACTATAATGTTCTCCTTAATCAATACCACCACTCTTACTCCTTTTCTCCCTTTCCTATTTTTCCTGAACACCTTGTATCCAGGAATATTTAACACCCAGTTCTGCCCTTCTTTGAGCCAGATCTCTGTTATAGCCACAACATCATATTTCCACATGGCAATCTGCACCTGTACCTCACCAGTCTTATTAACCACACTCCGTATTCACATACATGCACATCAACCCTGATGTAAACTTTATTACTTCCTCCCTTACTCAGACCTCAACTAATAACTTTCTAAACCCTACTGTAGTGTTATCCATCTCTCCCAGTATTCTGTGCACTTTAGAATTCCTCTCTGATGTTTACTCCTGGTTCCCACACACATGCCAATTTAGTGTAAACCCTCTCCAATAGCACTAACATATCACCCTGCAAGGAAATTAGTTCCAGCTCTGTTCAGGTGCAACCGTCCGGCCGGTACAGATCCCACATTCTCCAGAACTGGTCCCAGTGTCCCAGCAATGCAAACCTCACCGCTTCTGCAGCATCCTCCCAGCCACACATCCCTCTGTAATATCCTCCTATTTCCATACTCGCTCGCACGGGGTACTGGCAGTAATCCGGAGATTACTACTTTGAGATGGCTAACTTGACCCTGACACCAGGGAGGAAACACACCATCTTGGATGCATGTCTGCGGCCTCAGAAACGCTCGTCTGTTCCCGTGACTATCGAATCTCCTGTCACTGTCAACATTCTAGTCTTCATTGTATCCCCTCCCACCCCCAGTACAGCTGAGACAGCCCGGGTACCATGGCCTTGTCTCTGGCTGCAGTCCCCAGATGAAACATCACTTTCCTCAGTATTGAATACTGGTTGGAGAGTGAGATGCACTCTGGGGTCTCCTGTGCTACCTGCCTGATTCTGCTTGACTGTAATTCTTCTTCCCTTAATCTGTGGGGTGACCAGATCTATAACGTGCTCTTCACAAATTACTCAACCTCACGTAAATACCACAGAGGCATCCATGGTCCCACCATCTGCAGCTTGTACATCATCCCAGACAGCAGGATGAAGAGGAGGTGGGTGTTAAGAAGGGGCATAAGGCAGGAACATAACGTCATCCTGAATGCTGTCGGTGATGCCGGATGCTACGGGCTCTGTCACAGCCGTTCCCATGAGGTGGAGAATGAACTCCTCCCTCAGGCTCAGGGGATGAAGGTAAACCTGGATCCCGACAGTTCACTGCTGCTCCCTGTCCTGTAAGAGAGAGAGCAGAATGTCAGTGATTGTGTTGCACTGTGTTTGGGAGATATGCCTGCAACAGCTGAATAGCTGGTGGTATGTGAAGGCAGTGAAAGGTGGATGTGAGGCTGGTATCAGTGGAAGGTATGTAAAGGTGATGTGGAGTATGTAAATGTTAGGTGTGAGTCCTGAGTGTTAAGGACTGCTGATGGGTGAGTGATGGGGGTGTGGTACATTGAGCAGTGTGAGAGGTTGGTGATGTTGGGGGTAGGAGATGCCATGTGGAAATGAATTCACTGACATTGATCACCCGTGTGAGCTCATTCTACTTCTTCTGGCTCTGCTGCCAGATCCTGGGGCCAAGCTTCCTGCATTAACCTCCCTGGCCACCTGCTCCCATTCCCTTCGGAGTGCGTTTCTTGAGGGTCTACATCCCACCCCACTGATACATGGCCTCTCTTCTCCTGTCACCCTGCATGACTAAGGCCTCCAGCACTACATCCGTGAATCACAGAGCCCTCTCTCTGTGCTCGTATTCAACCTACCTTTTCTCCAATTGCAGCATTCACAGTCAGCAGCAGCAGCCTCCTGTGATTCAGTGCAGCTTCCCTTTAAGAGGGACAGACTGCCTTTAAGGGCTGAATCCTGGCTGAAACACATGCTAGACTCAGACACAGTTAAGTCTCCTGTTAAGCGTGCAGACAGACAGCAGCGCGGGTCACCCTGGGCGGCCCCTAAAATTTACGGAAATGTAATGAGGAGGCCCCAGAAATTTTGTGTCACCTGCCTCAACTGGCAGATCATGACCCCACTGCTCAAAAAGCGATGCAAAGCCGGTTTGCTCTCTCTTTCTATTTTCCTTTCCCTCTTTCCCCCTTTCTCACTCTCTTTCCCTTCACTCTATGTCTCTTGCTCATAGAATTAGAGACAGGTGCAGCACTGAAGGAGGCTATTCGGCCCTTTGTGTTAGTGCTGTTTCTTGGAAACAGCTGTCTAATTATTACCACTCTCCTCCTTTATCCCCAGACTATTTTTTTCGCCTTTTCCAGTTTTTTTTATTATAATTCCCTTTTGAAAGATATTATTGAATCTGCTTCCATCATGTTTTCGGGCTGTGAATTTCTGATCCCAACAACTCGCTGAGAAGGAACATTCTCCTCATTTCACCTTTGGTTCTTTGTCAATTACCTTCAATCTGTGTCTTCTTAATACTGAACTTTCTGACACTGGAAACAGTTTCTCATTAATTACCCCATCAAAACTCTTCATGATTTTGAATTCGATATTAAATCTCCTCTTACCCTTCACTGCTCTAAAGAGAACAAACCCAGCTTTTCCAATCTCTCCATGTAACTGAATTCCCAGATCCCTGGTACCATATGTTTCAAATTCTGCTATTCCATGTGTCATGTACTGGGATATGCTGTAGTGTTTTATATCGATTTGGCATAACTTCCCAGTTTTGTTTTCTATGCCTCTATTTATAAAGCCCAGGATCTCATATGCTTTATTAACTGTTGTGCTAACCTGTCCTGTGACCTTCAACGATTTACACATAAACTCCCCATGTCTCTCTGTTCTTGCACTCCCTTTACAGTTGTAACATGTAGCTTGTGTTGTCTCTCCACATACATCCTTCTAAAAGGTATTACCTCACATCTCTGCTGTGACAATTCAAATTTCAGAAGATTGAAGACATTGTTTTCAGTCCCTGCTCCAAACTTAATTCCCTAGCTACCGACTCCATACCTCTCCCTGGCAATTGTGTGAGACTAAACCCGACTGTTCACACCTTGGTGTCATATTTGACCCCGAGATGAACTTCTGACCACATCTACACACCTTCACTAAAACCGCCTATCTGCACCTAGAAAATCATAGAAAAATCATAGAATGTTTACAACACAGAAAGAGGCCGCTTGGCCCATCGTGTCTCTGCTATCCAAAAAACGACCTTCCCAGCCAAATCCCACCTTCCAGCATTTGGTCCCGAGCTCTGCAGATTAAATCACTTGAGGTGTCGCAAGGCACGTTTAAAATCAGATGAGGTTTTCAGCCTCTTCTACCCTTTCAGAAACTGAGTTCCAGACCCCCACCCCACCACACTCTGGGTGATTTTTTTCCTCATCTCCCCTCTAATTTTTCTACCAATCATTTAAATCCATGCCCTCTTGTCACTGATCTCTCTGCTAAGGTGAATAGACCCTTCACCACCACTCTATCCAGGGCCCTCAACGTTTTGTACGTTTCAATCAGATTTCCCCTCAGCCTTCTCTGCTCCAAGGCAAACAACCCCAGCCTATCCAATCATTCCTCAAAGTTGCATTTTCCCTGTCCCGGCAACATGTTTGATAAATCTCCTCTGTCCCCTCTCCAGTGCAATTACATCCTTTCTGTAATGAGGTGACCAGAACTGCACACATTACTCAAGTTGTGGCCTAACCAATGATTTATGCAGTTCCAGCATAACCTCCCTGCTCTTATATTCAATACCTCGGCTAATAAGGGAAAGGATTCCATTTGACCTCTTAACCACCTTATCGAGCTGTCCTGCTACATTCAGCTATCTGTGGGCATTCACTCTAAGGTCTGTCACTTCCTCTACACTTCTCAGTATTCTCCCATTAATCGTGCATTCCTTTGCCTTATTTGACCTCCCCAAATGCATCATATCTCACTTATCGAACCTGAATTCAATTTACCACTTCTCTGCCCATCTGACCAGTCCATCAATATCTTCCTGCAGTGTACAGCTATCCTCCTTGCGATCTACCACACAGTCAATCTTTGTATCGTCTGCAAACATCTTGATTATGCCCCTACCTTTACTTCCAAATCGTTAATGTATGCGACATAAAACAGGGGTCCCAGTACTGAACTGTGTGGAATTTGCTTTTTTTTATTCATTCGTGGGATTTGGGCGTCACTGCCTGGGCCTGTATTTATTGCACATCCCTTATTGCCCTTGAACTGAGTGGCTTGTGAAGCCATTTAAGAGTCCATCACATTGTTGTGGGTCTGGAGTCACATGTGGCCAGACCAGGTGAGGACAGCAGATCTCCTTCCCTAAAGGGCATTAGTGAACCAAATGGGATTTTCAAACAATCGACAATGGTTTCATGGTCACCATTAGAGTCGCTGTCTAATTCCAGAACTATTAATTGATTTCAAATTTCATTATGTGTCATGGTGGGATTCGAATCCATGTCCCCAGAGTGTTAACCTGGGTTTGCTGGATTTACAAGTGCAGTGACATTGCCACTACACCACTGCCTCCACTAAATGTTGCTGGAAAATTCCCTCCAGTCGCTAAAACGCCTGTCAACAATTACTCTTTCTTTCCTGTCACTGAGCTAATTTTGCATCCGCCTTGCTGCATTTCCCTGGATCCCCTGGGATTTTATTTTTAACAAGTCTGCTATGTGCGCCCTTGCTAAAAACTTTGCTAAAATCCAAGTGGACCGCATCAACTACATTAACCTCATCTATCGTCCTTGTTACGTCATCAAATAATCATGCAAGTTAGTCAGACACAATCTTGCCTTAACACATCTATGGTGATTATCCCTGATAAACCTGTGCCTTTCTAAGTGACAGGTTATCATGTCTCTCAGAATAGATTACAATAATTTTCCCACTCTGAGGTTAGACTGACTGGCCTGTAGTTATTCGGTCTATCCTTCGCTCCCTTTTTAAATAGTGGTTCAATGTTAGCAGTTCTCCAATCCTCCATCACCACACCTGTATCCAGTGAGAACTGGAAAATCATGGACATACCTTTGGTTGTTCCTTCTGTTGCTTCTTTTAACAACCTGGGGTACATTTCATCACGCCATGGTGATGTTTCAACTTTCAATGAGGCTAATTCCATTAGTAATTCCTCTCTGCCTATGTTTATCACATCCAATAATTCACACTCCTCCTCCTTAACTACAATATCTGCACCGTTCCCCTCTTTTGTGAAGACAGTCACAAAGTATTCATTAAGAACCATGTCAGTAACTACTGTCCCTACACATAGGTTACCTTATCGGTCATTAATGGGCTCTACTCTCTCCTTAGTTGTCCTCTTAGCCTTAATGTATTGAAAGAAAAAACATACATGGGTTCATCTTGATTTTGCTTGCCAATATTTTTTTATGATTTCTCCTTGCTTTCGTAAATTCCTTTTTGATATCAGCCTCCACTTTCTATACTCCTCTTGGTTTTCTGTTGTATTCAGTTATCGGTGTGGGACATAAACTTGCCCTTCCTGCTGTATCTTACCCTGTAGGCTCCTTGTCATCCATGGAGCTGGGGAATGAGACTGACTTGATTTATCTACAAAGCGCTGGCACGGACTCGATGAGTTGAAATGTCCCATTCTGCGCCAGAATTGACTAAGGCTCTATGACTCTATGACATGGGTATTCCATTACAACTGCTTTCCTATACTGGGAAGGTGTATAATGGACTGGACAGTATCACCCTGTTGAACCACGTGATGTAAGTAAAATGTTTGATTCCCCAGAACATGGTTAACAAATGTCCTTCACAAACAGAGTAAATCAGTTCAGCCCCATTCACAATTCTGGAATAATTCACAATGGGGAGTAATTTCTCCTGGTTTTCTCGGCATTGGACAGCAACCAGGCTGTCACTGTGTCCCCACATCCATGTGGAAAGTCTTGTCGGGGTTCGGTGAGGTAAGACACGTTGCCTGGGCGACAGATTTCTTTAGTTGTGTTACTGTTTCTGTGTTCTCTTCAGTCCAAATGGGATAAACCTGGTCATCATCACCATTCGGTGGTTCATAAAGAGGAGTCACAGTCTCAGCAAATCGAGGGATGAGGGTCCGCTGATACCCCACCAGCCTGAGGATAGGACACAGGGCAGTCTTTGTGGTGGACAGGGGTAGACACTGGATGAGGGTCTGCTGATACCCCACCAGCCTGAGGATAGGACACTGGGCAGTCCTTGAGGTGGACAGGGGTAGACACTGGAATTGTGTCCACTGATACTCCACCAGCCTGAGGGTAGGACAAAGGGCAGTCTTTGAGGTGGACAGGGGTAGACACAGGATGAGGGGCAATTGATACTCCACCAGCCTGAGGATAGGTCAGAGGGTAGTCTTTGAGGTGGACAGGGGTAGACACTGGATGAGGCTCCACTGATACCCCACCAGCCTGAGCAGAGGACACAGAGCAGGCTTTGAGGTGGACAGGGGTAGACACTGGATGAGGGTCTGCTGATACCCCACCAGCCTGAGGATAGGACACTGGGCAGTCCTTGAGGTGGACAGGGGTAGACACTGGAATTGTGTCCACTGATACTCCACCAGCCTGAGGGTAGGACAAAGGGCAGTCTTTGAGGTGGACAGGGGTAGACACAGGATGAGGGGCAATTGATACTCCACCAGCCTGAGGATAGGTCAGAGGGTAGTCTTTGAGGTGGACAGGGGTAGACACTGGATGAGGCTCCACTGATACCCCACCAGCCTGAGCAGAGGACACAGAGCAGGCTTTGAGGTGGACAGGGGTAGACACTGGATGAGGGGCAATTGATAATCCACCAGCCTGAGGATAGGACACAGGGCAGTCTTTGAGGTGGACAGGGGTACACACTGGATGAGGGTTCACTGATACCCCACCAGCCTGAGGATAGGACACAGAGCAGTCTTTGAGGTGGACAGGGGTAGACACTGGATGAGGGTTCACTGATACCCACCAGCATGAGGATAGGACACAGTGCAGTCCTTGACGTGGACAGGGGTAGACACTGGAATTGTGTCCACTGATACCCCACTAGCCTGAAGATAGGACACAGGGCAGCCTTTGAGGTGGACAGGGGTGGACAATGGATGAGGGTCCACTGATACCCACCAGCATGAGGATAGGACACAGTGCAGTCCTTGAGGTGGACAGGGGTAGACACTGGATGAGGATCCACTGATACCCACCAGCCTGAGGATAGGACACTGGGCAGTCCTTGAGGTGGACAGGGGTAGACACTGGAATTGTGTCCACTGATACTCCACCAGCCTGAGGGTAGGACACTGGGCAGTCTTTGAGGTGGACAGGGGTAGACACTGGATGAGGGTCCACTGATACCCACCAGCCTGAGGATAGGACACAGTGCAGTCCTTGAGGTGGACATGGGTAGACACTGGATGAGGGTCCACTGATACCCACCAGCCTGAGGATAGGACTCTGGGCAGTCCTTGAGGTGGACAGGGGTAGACATTGGAATTGTGTCCACTGATACTCCACCAGCCTGAGGGGAGGACACTGGGCAGTCTTTGAGGTGGACAAGGGTAGACACTGGATGAGGGTCCACCGATACCCCACCAGCCTGAGGATAGGACACAAGGCTGTCTTTGAGGTGGACAGGGGTATACACTGGATGGTTTCGACCTGATGTTGGTCTGGGCTGATGTCGGATGAGCCAATTTAGACATATAGAAAGATGACACGATGTTACACCAGCTGGGCCTTACGTGGATGGTCTTTTAGTCCAGCTCCCAAAGTAACTGCAGTAGTTCCTGTAAAAGGGTTAAATGTGTGGACACGGTCTGTGGTGATGAGGAGGAGACCATCAATTTATTTCAGCAAGCAGGAAGAATGTGAAAGGTTCCTAACGGCCCCGGCCATACGTTTGTGGAAAATAGTGGGGTTATTGTGGAACCCCTTGTGACAGACATGTCCAGGGGTATCTCTGGTCCTCAGAAGTTAATGTGAATTTAAATTGTTTCTCTAGTTTTACTGGGATACTCCAATAAACATTAGAGATATCCAGCGTGGTGAAGTCAGCCCTGCCGCTGGGAATCCGGGAGAGTAGGGTTGGTGTCTCTCAGACAACCGAGTTCACACAGGGGTGACTGAGTTGAGTTTGTATGGTCAATAGTCAGTCCCCAGCTGCCATCTGGTTTTGTAACCGGCAAAATCGGGCCGTTAGTAGTGAATGTGTCTTTGTGAACTGCACCCTGGTATAACAATAACCTGATGTTGTCTGGAATATATGATATAATCTCAGCTCGGTATGAATACTGCTTCATGGATCATGCAATGGTCAGTTAATTTCTTCAGGTCTGCTCATGTTTCCACAGTCATCTTTATGGGTTGTGATTACACTCAGCACCGACTCGAGAATCACCTGTACCTCAGGGTGATCAGAGGTGTCTGGTACCCACTCCTCTGATATTTTAATCAGGAATATTGAGGTTACACTGGACACCAGAGCAGGGTATGGTTTAATGTTCTACAATATACAAATATAGAGATAAACAATTACTGCTGATAACCTTTGAGCACATTACTGCCCAGTAGTCCCTGTCCATTATACAGGATCATATAAAAGGAAGGCAGGACTTTGACATGAACTCTGTTCCCTCTCCTACACCACTGTAAGATCTGATCTAGGGTCACCACATCCGTGAACTGTGGAGCCCTCTTTCTGTCTTAGTATTCCATTTACCTTCTGTCCAATTGCAGCATTGACAGTCAGCAGCAGCAGCCTCCTGACTGAAAGAGGTCACTTGGCCCATTGTATCAGTGGTGACCGAAAAACAATCCACCCATTCTAATCCCACTTTCAGCATTTGATCCATAGCTCTGCAGATTACGGTACTTGAGGTGTATATCCAGAATCCTGTTGAATGAGTTGAGGGTTTCTGCCTCAACTACACTTGCAGGCAGTGAGTTCCAGACCCCACCACACTCTGTATGAAAAGGTTTTCCTCATCTCCCCTCTTATCTTTCGACTAATCACTTTAAATCTATTCCCCCCGAGTCACTGACCTTTCTACTAAGGTGAACAGACCCTTCACCTCCTCTCTGTCCAGATCCCTCAAAATTATGGACATTTCAGTCCGATCTCCTCTCAGCCTTCTCTATTCCAAAGAGAACAACCCCAGCCTATCCAATCGTTCCTCACAGCTGCATTTTGTCTAGTCCTAGCAACATCCTCATCAATCTCCTCTGTATCCTCTCTAGTGCAATTAGATCCTTTCTGTAATGAGGTGACCAGAATTGCACTCAGTACTCAAGTTGTGGCCTAGCCAATGAGTTATACAGTTCCAGCATAATCTCCCTGCTCTTATATTCTATACCTCAGCTAATAAGGGAAAGGATTCCATCTGCCTTCTCCACCATATTATTATTGAATCTGCTTCCACCTTGTTTTCAGGCAGTGAATTCCAGATCCCAACAACTCGCTGTGTAAGAACATTCTCCTCATTTCACCTCTGGTTCTTTGTCAATTACCTTCAATCTGTGTCTTCTTAATACTGAACTTTCTGACACTGGAAACATTTTCACACTAATTACCCGATCAAAACCCTTCATGAATTTGAATTCTATATTAAATCCCCTCTTACCCTTCACTGCTCTAAAGAGAAAAATCCCAGCTTTTCCCATCTCTCCATGAGATCCCTGGTACCAATCTAGTAAATCACCTCAGTATCTTCACTAAGTCTTTGACGTCCTTACCAAAGTGTGGTGATCAGAATTGGACACAATTCTACAGCTGGGACCTAACCAATGATGTATAAAAATCAGCATTTTCTCCTGAGTTTTATTACTCTGTGCTGTGTTTATAAAGCCAAGGACACGATATGTTGTTTTTTTAGCAGCCTTCTCAGTGTCCTGCTGCCTCAGAAATTAGTACAGCCCGAGGTCTGTCCATTCCACCGCCCACATTAGTTTGCCTTTCCTCATATTTCCGAACGATATGTATCACTTCACAGTTCAATGTGTAAAGTTCAATCTGCCGGGTGACTGGCCATTTCACCAGTCACTCTCTGTCCTCATTGGGACAGACCAGGCTCCATCCTCAGGCTGTGCTGAGTAAGCAGCTTTCACCCAATATGGTACTGAGCTCCAAATAGAGCAGAAAAGAGTCACTTCTATCCCCGGCTTGTGTTAATCCCACCCGGTGTGGCACTGACACACACAGATAGCAGGAAAGACCCAATTCAATCCCCGGTGTGTCTTAATCCCACCCGGTGTGGTCCTGACCCACACAGAGAGCAGGAAAGACCCAATTCAATCCCTGGCCTGTGTTAATCTCTCCCGGTGGTACTGACCCAGGCACAGAGAGCAGGAAACATTCAATTCTATCCCTGGACGGTGTTAATCTCACCCGGTGTGGTACTGACCCACACAGAGAGCAGGAAAGACCCAATTCTGTCCCCGGCTTGTGTTAAATCGTCCCGGTGTTGTATTGACCCACACAGAGAGCAGGAAAGACCCAATTCTATCCCCGGCCTCTTAATCCCACACAGTGTGGTACTGACCCACACAGAGAGCAGGAAAGGACCAATTCTATCCCTGATCTGTGTCACTCCCACCCGATGTGCTAATGACCCCCACGTACACACAGAGAGCAGGAAGGGACCATTCTATCCCTGATCTGTGTCATTCCCACATAGTGTGATACAGACACAGCAAGAAATTTCTATTTCTCTCCCTGGCCTGTGCCAATCCAACATGTTGTGTTAATGACCCCCACACACAGAGCAGGAGATTTCCATCTCTCTCCCTCGCCTGTGTTAATCCAACAAGGTATGTTCCAAGTACAAGTAACGATCAGCCTCTGCTTAAAATTGCTGTCCGTCTATCCCTGATCTGTGTTACTTCCACACAGTGTGGTTTTGACCAAACAAATAGAGCAGGAAAGGACTAATTATCTCCCTCATCTGTGTTAATCCAACATGATGTTTTCCTGAACCATATCAAAGTACAAGTAACGATCAGCCTCTGCTTAAAATTGTTGACCATCTGTTGTACATATCAGGTAAGGTTTCAATGGTTTCTGTTTCCACAGACTCAAAGAATCATGCAGCACGGAGGAGGCTATTTGGCCCATCGTGTCTGTGCATGCTGTTTGAAGGAGCAATCCCATTTGTCCCTCTCCTCCACACAATTAAAACTTCGCTGAAAATCTCCTCTGATACTATTGAATCAATTCTCTTTTTTAAATTTATTATTGAATCTTCTTCACCACTCTTTCAGGCTGTGAATTTCGGTTTATAATAAATCAATGCATTTTTGTTGGCCCATCACCTTAAAAATGTGTCCTCTGGTTACTGACAGTACTTCCAGTGAAACCAAACTCTCTGTCTTTACTCCATCAAATACTGTTCAAGATTTTGCATATCTCTACTCAATCTCCATTTAACATTACTGCTCTAAAGAGAACAATTCCAGTTTACAGTCAAGGGACACGAGATGGAGGGGAGGGCGTAGAATTCAGCTCGGACTCTAACACAAAACACCATCACCTCCACATTCCCCTCCTCCGAGCCAAACACCATCTAGACTTGGACAGAAATCACCGTTCCTTCATCATCACTGGGTTAAAAGCCTGAAATCCTTTCTGTAACAGCATTGTGGGAACACTTTCACCACACGGATTGCAGTGGTTCAGGATGAAGGCCCATCATTTTCTCATGGTAACCAGGCATGGGGAAGTAATGCCAGCCTTGTCAGTATCACTCATATCTTGAGAACAAATAGGCAGGAAATAAAATGTTAATAAAATCAATGAGTTTGTAACTGACTGATTGAAGTGATCAAAGAGAGAGACATCATAAATCAATAAGTAAATTGTCAACACAATTCATCTCACCTGGCCCTTGTGTTTGCCTTTCTTCTGTTATCTGTGTGAGGATACAAGTAACAATGAGCCGCTGGCTCAAGAACTGCTGGACATCAATTGTACACACGAAATAAGGACTCAATGGATTCTGTTACCATAGAATCGGAGAATCACAAAACATGGAAGCAGTCCATTGTCCCATCGTACCTGTGCCATCTTTGAAAGAGCTTTTTATTTTGCCCCTCTTTCCTCCTCTTTTCCCAAAGCCCTGCAAATTCCCCTCTGCAGCATTTATCCAGTTCCCTTTTGAAACTTGCTCTTGAATCTACTTCCAGCACATCTTCAGGCCGTGTATTCCAGGTTAAAGCAACTCACTGTGTAAAAAAATATTTTCCTTATGGCACCTCTGCATCTTTTGCCAAGTATTTTGAGTCTTGCTATCGGTCCTTTTCCCAAAGGAAGCAGTTTACCCTTACTCTGTCAAAACAGCACATAATTGTGATCTGTTCCATTAAATTCCCCCCTTTACCTGATCTACTCTGATTCCTGTTTCAGTAGTCTCCCCATGTTCCTGAACTCCCACATTCCTAGACCATTCCAGTAAATCTCCTCTGCACCTTCTCCAACATTCTGACATCCTTTCTAATAAGTAATGCTCAGAATTGGACACAATTCCTCAGCTGAGACCATCCAGTAATTTACAAAGTTTCAGTTGACTTCCCTCCTTTTGCACGCTATGCCTCTATTTATAAAGCTCGATATCCTGGATGTGTTTTTAGTAATTTTATCGACTTGTTCTGCTATATTCAAAGACATCTGTTCATGCACCCAATTTAAAACTGCCCCATTTCATTTACTTTGCCTCACCTTATTCTTCCTCCCTTACCCCATGTCTGCACTAAATTTCATCTGCTTCATTTCCTCATTTCATCTCTCTCCCTGAATCCTTCTGATATCATCCTCATTTTTTTTTGCATTTCCGAGTTTCTGTCACCTGAGTACACTGAAATTATGCCTTTTATATATAAGTAAATGTCACACACAAACACAATACACGGATATATATTTATGTATGTTTCCATAAAGAAGCAATGGCCCGAATACTGACCATTGGGGACCATCACTGTATAATCCCCTCCACTGTCTGAGCAACAATAGATCACCACTTCCCTCTGTATTCTATCCCTTAGCCAATGTCATATCCACACTGTCACTGCCTCTTGAATCCATGAGGTTCAGACTTCCTAACAAATCTATTAAATGGCATTTGATTCCACGACTTTTGATTGTTCATATACAAAGTAGCAACCACGCTATCCGCAGCAACACTCTCCATTACTTCATCAAAGAATTTGATCAAGTTAGTCAGACATGATTTGCCACTAACATATCTGGTGGACCTTCTTGTCATTTATAAACTCATGCTATTTAAACCACAAATATCTTGTCCCAGATTACAGACTCTACAAGCTTCCCCAACATTTCAGTGAGGTTAGACTGATGGGTCAGTAGTTCTAGGGTGTAGCCTATCACTACTGTTTTGAACAGGGTGTAGAATTTGCAACACTTCAGTCCTCTGACATCACTGCCATATCCAAGGAGGATTGGACGATTCGGGCCAGTGGCTCCGCTATTTCCAACATTCCTTCCCTCAGCAACCCTCATACATCCCATCTAGACTGGATAATTGTTTATTGCGGTACAGAAAGTGTTGGATTGAAAGGTGTTGACTGAACTTGTTTGTTCAGTGACTGTAATTAATGTAAGTCTCCATGGACCCTAATTGTGTCATTGGAGGGTTTCCCACTTCTATTAATACAGGACTCCTTCCAATGTGTTATCCCATAGTATCAGCAGGAGCCTCCATCCCGCCCACCCCCACCTCCATCCCTCTCACCGGCACTGACAGGGATAAGTGGCTCCAGAGAGAGGGAGAGGATAGATCAGAATCTGAGAACAATCGATTGGAATGTGACAACAATGGGTCAGAATCTGAGAACAATAGATTGGAATGTGACAACAATGGAGAGGAGTTTCTCGTGGGCGTCTGACTATCTTTCTACAAATTATCATCGGCTTTCTTTACAATATCGGATCTATTTCGCGCTTTTGACTATTCAAACGATTTACTATCCGGTCCTCAGTATTGTTGGTGTCCCTGGTAAGTCTCCCTCTACCCAGCTATTAATGTTATAACCCATGTTTAACTTCAGTACTGTTCTTGTCAATTACTCTGCCCTTCTTGCTAATATTATTGTTCCTGGTAAACCTCTCTATCCAGCTATTAGAACTATAGATCATGTTTCACTGAATTGCTGTTCCTTTTATTTAAATATTGGGAATACTAAATCCACTGCCATCGGTTTCTGTCACAAATTCTGTCCCTGTCCACCGACTCTATCACACTCCCTGCCCAATGTCTGAGAACAAACCAGCCTCTTCACAACGTCAGCGATTCCTTTCATCCTAAGCTAAGTTCCAATTCAATATCCTGTCGATCACTAACCCTGCCGACAGCCACCTCTATAATTTTGTTCATTTCCACATCTCCTTCAGTTCATCTACTTATAAACCCTCAGCCGTGCCTTTCTTAGATCCACACTTGATGATATCAATGTCTTCCTGGTCATGCTCACAATAACAAAGCTCGATAAACTGCAGCTCATTCAGAAATCTACTGGCTGCATCACAACTCACACCCAGTCCAGATCACCCATCACCCCTGTACTCACTCACATAACCTACCTCCCAGTCTGGCAATGCCACAATTTTAATATAATCATACTTGGATTAAAAGCTCTAAATTGCCTCAACCTTCCAATTATCCCTATTCCCCTGTCGGTTTCCCATATTCCTTCCATTTGTTCTATTTGAAGTGTTTGTCATTTCTCGTTTTGAAGTGAATTTCATTAGCTATGGATCTGTCTCTGACTCTGATTTCGTCTCAGTACTATCACTGGTGCTGGTGCAGTGGAATCCACACTGATGGGCAGTTCTGGTGTGGCCGACACAGTTCTCATGCTGGACAGGGCACGAGTCCAAGAGTACCCTGCATGGACCGGTAGACTGAACAGGGGTCTGGATGGCATATGAACAACCTGTTCCAGCAGCTTGGAAACTTGGCCTATGCATGTTCACTGACCGCCTGTGTTAGTCACTGTCAGTTAAGCATCCATTCAGCTGGCACAAGGAATCCCCTCTGGGGTTATTTAAAAGGACCGAGCATCCAACTTGCAGGTGAGGGGCTTTTGACTTACTTCTGCTATTGTAAAGTTAGTGGAGGTGCTGTGGATGGTTTTCTGGAGTTTGTGTTGTGAGCTGCTGCAGACATTCAGGGAGGACAGAGGATTTAGTGTTCCAACTCTAGACGAGGTATCGGGACTGTAGTTACAGTGTCTCTGGCTCTGTAACATGATCAACAAATGGAGCAGAGGCTGCAGAGAGGGAAAGCTCTGGATGGGAACCAAATGAGGTCAGTGGAGAGTTAGGATGTATTAACGAAAGCCTGTAAGGAACGAGATAATGAAGTCAGCGTGACTAAGGGAAAGAGTAGGCAGGGAGCAGATGATGTAAGCAAAGGGACTGGTGGTCTGAGGTGTATTTGTTTTAATGCAAGAAGTGTAGTAGGTAAGGAAGATGAACTTAGGGCCTGGATTAGTACCTGGGAGTATGATGTTATTGCTATTACTGAGACTTGGTTAAGGGAAGGGCATGATTGGCAACTAAATATCCCAGGATACCGATGCTTCAGGCGTGATAGAGAGGGAGGTAAAAGGGGTGGAGGAGATGCATTACTGGTCAAAGAGGATATCACAGCTGTGCTGAAGGAAGGCACTATGGAGGACTCGAGCTGTGAGGCAATATGGGCAGAACTCAGAAACAGGAAGGGTGCGGTAACAATGTTGGGGCTGTGCGACAGGCCTCCCAACAGCGAGCGTGAGATAGAGGTACAAATATGTAAACAGATTATGGAAAGCTGTAGGAGCAACAGGGTGGTGGTGATAGGAGATTTTAATTTTAGAACATAGAACATAACAGCGCAGTACAGGCCCTTCAGCCCTCGATGTTGCGCCGACCTGTGAAACCATCTGACCTACACTATTCCATTTTCATCCATATGTCTATCCAATGACCACTTAAATGCCCTTAAAGTTGGCGAGTCTACTACTGTTGCAGGCAGGGCGTTCCACGCCCCTACTACTCTCTGAGTAAAGAAACTACCTCTGACATCTGTCCTATATCTATCACCCCTCAACTTAAAGCTATGTCCCCTCGTATTTGCCATCACCATCCGAGGAAAAAGGCTCTCACTATCCACCCTATCTAACCCTCTGATTATCTTATATGTCTCTATTAAGTCACCTCTTCTCCCCCTTCTCTCTAACGAAAACAACCTCAAGTCCCTCAGCCTTTCCTCGGAAGACCTTCCCTCCATACCAGGCAACATCCTAGTAAATCTCCTCTGCACCTTTTCCAAAGCTTCCACGTCCTTCCTATAATGCGGTGAGCAGAACTGCACGCAATACTCCAGGTGCGGCCGCACCAGAGTTCTGTACAGCTGCAGCATGACCTCGTGGCTCCTAAACTTGATCCCCCTACTAATAAAAGCAAACACACCATATGCCTTCTTAACAGCTCTATTAACCTGGGTGGCAACTTTCAGGGATTTATGTACCTCGACACCAAGATCTCTCTGCTCATCTACACTAACAAGAATCTTCCCATTAGCCCAGTATTCTGAAATCCTGTTACTCCTTCCGAAGTGAATCACCTCACACTTTTCCGCATTAAACTCCATTTGCCATCTCTCAGCCCAGCTCTGCAGCCTATCTATGTCCCTCTGTACCCGACAACATCCTTCGGCACTATCCACAACTCCACCGACCTTCGTGTCATCCGCAAATTTACCAACCCACCCTTCTACACCCTCATGCATGTCATTTATAAAAATGACAAACAGCAGTGGCCCCAAAACAGATCCTTGCGGTACACCACTAGAAACTACACTCCAGGATGAACATTTACCATCAAACACCACCCTCTGTCTTCTTTCAGCTAGCCAAGGTCTGATCCAAAGCACTAATTCACCTTCAATCCCATACTTCTGTATTTTCTGCCATAGCCTACCGTGGGGAACTTTATCAAACGCCTTACTGAAATCCATATACACCACATCCACGGCTTTAGCCTCATCCACCTGTTTGGTCACCTTGTCAAAAAACTCAATAAGGTTTGTGAGGCACGACCTACCTTTCACAAAACCGTGCTGACTATCTCTAATGAACTTATTCTTTTCAAGATGATTATAAATCCTGTCTCTTATAACCTTTTCCAACATTTTACCCACAACCGAAGTAAGGCTCACAGGTCTATAATTACCAGGGCTGTCTCTACTCCCCTTCTTGAACAAGGGGACAACATTTGCTATCCTCCAGTCTTCCGGCACGATTCCTGTCGACAATGACGACATAAAAATCAAGGACAAAGGCTCTGCAATCTCCTCCCTGGCTTCCCAGAGAATCCCAGGATAAATCCCATCTCGCCCAGGGGACTTATCTATTTTCACACTTTCCAAAATTGCTAACACCTCCTCCTTGTGAACCTCAATCCCATCTAGCCTGGTAGTCTGTATCTCAGTATTCTCCTCGACAACATTTTCTTTCTCCACTGTAAATGCTGACGAAAAATATTCATTTAACACTTCCCCTATCTCCTCCGAATCCACACACAACTTCCCACTACTATCCTTGATTTGCCCTAACCTATCTCTAGTCATTCTTTTATTCCTGATATACCTATTGAAAGCCTTAGGGTTTTCTTTGATTCTATCCGCCAATGACTTCTCGTGTCCTCTCCTTGCTCTTCTTATCTCTCCCTTTAGATCCTTCCTGGCTAGCTTGTAACTCTCAAGCGCCCGAACTGAGCCTTCACGTCTCATCCTAACATCAGCCTTCTTCTTCCTCTTGACAATCTCTTCAACTTCTTTAGTAAACCACGGCTCCCACGCTCGACAACTTCCTCCCTGCCTGACAGGTACCTACTTATCAAGGACACGCAGTAGCTGCTCCTTGAATAAGCTCCACATTTCGATTGTGCCCATCCCCTGCAGTTTCCTTCCCCATCCTACGCATCCTAAATCTTGCCTAATCGCATCATAATTTCCTTTCCCCCAGCTATAATTCTTGCCCTGCTGTATATCCCTGTCCCTGCCCATCGCTAAGGTAAAACTAACCGAATTGTGATCACTATCACCAAAGTGCTCACCAACTTCTAAATCTAACACCTGGCCGGGTTCATTACCCAGTACCAAATCCAATGTGGCATCGCCCCTGGTTGGCCCGTCGACATACTGTGACAGAAAACCCTCCTGCACACACGGGACAAAAACAGACCCATCTAAAGTACTCGAACCATAGTATTTCCAGTCAATATTTGAAAAGATAAAGTCCCCCATAACCACTACCCTGTTACTGTCGCTCCTGTCAAGAATCATCTTTGGTATCCTTTCCTCTACATCTCCGGAACTATTTGGAGGTCTGTCGAAAACTCCCAACAGGGTGACCTCTCCTCTCCTGTTTCTAACCTCGGCCCATACTACCTCAGTAGACGAGTCCTCAAACGTCCTTTCTGCCGCTGTAATACTTTCCTTGATTAACAATGCCACACCCCCCCCCTCTTTTCCCATCTTCTCTGTTCTTAGTGAAACATCTAAATACCGGAACCCACAACATCCATTCCTGTCCCTGCTCAACCCATGTCTCTGAAATGACCGCAACATTGACTGGGATTCACTTAATGTTAGAGGTCTAGATGGAGCAGAATTTGTAAGGAGCATCCAGGAGGGTTTTTTAGAGCAGGATGTAAATAGTCCAACTCGGGAAGGGGCCATACTGGACCTGGTGTTGGGAAATGAGACAGGCCAGGTGGTTGACGTTTCAGGAGGGGACTACTTTGAGAATAGTGATCACAATTCCGTAAGTTTTAGAATACTCATGGACAAAGACGAGAGTGGTCCTAAAGGAAGAGTGCTAAATTGGGGGAAGGCCAACTATACCAAAATTCGGCAGGAGCTGGGGAATGTCAATTGGGAGCAGCTGTTTGAAGGTAAATCCACTTTTGATATGTGGGAGGCTTTTGAAGAGATGTGGATTAGCGTGCAGGAGAGACATGTTCCTGTGAAAATGAGGGGTAGAAATGGCAAGATTAGGGAACCATGGATGACAGGAGAAATTGTGAGACTAACTAAGAGGAAAAAGGAAGCACACATAAGGTCTAGGCGGCTGAAGAAAGACGAAGCTTTGAAAGAATATCGGGATTGTCGGCGCATTCTGAAACGAGGAATTAAGAGGGCTAAAAGGGTTCATGAAATATCTTTAGTAAACAGGGTTAAGGAAAATCCCAAAGCCTTTTACTCATATATAAGGAGCAAGAGGGTAACTAGAGAAAGGATTGGCCCACTCAAGGACAAAGGAGGAAAGTTATGCGTGGAGTCAGAGAAAATGGGTGAGATTCTAAACGAGTACTTTGCATCGGTATTCACCGAGGAGAAGGACATGACGGATGTTGAGGTTAGGGACAGATGTTTGATTACTCTAGGTCAAGTCGGCATAAGGAGGGAGGAAGTGTTGGGTATTCTAAAAGGCATTAAGGTGGACAAGTCCCCAGGTCCGGATGGGATCTATCCCAGGTTTCTGTGGGAAGCGAGAGAGGAAATAGTTGGGGACTTAACAGATATTTTTGCGATATCCTTAAACACGGGTGAGGTCCCGGAGGACTGGAGAATTGCTAATGTTGTCCCCTTGCTTAAGAAGGGCAGCAGGGAAAATCCAGGTAATTATAGACCGGTGAGCCTGACGTCAGTGGTAGGGAAGCAGCTGGAGAAGATACTGAGGGATAGGATCTATTCCCATCTGGAAGAAAATGGGCTTATCAGTGATAGGCAACATGGTTTTGTGCAGGGAGGATCATGTCTTACCAACTTAATAGAATTCTTTGAGGAAGTGACAAAGTTGATTGATGAGGAAAGGGCTGTAGATGTCATATAGGTGGACTTCAGTAAGGCGTTTGATAAGGTTCCCCATGGTAGGCTGATGGAGAAAGTGAAGTCGCATGGAGTCCATGGTGTACTAGCTAGATGGATAAAGAACTGGCTGGGCAACAGGAGACAGAGAGTAGCAGTGGAAGGGAGTTTCTCAAAATGGAGACGTGTGACCAGTGGTGTTCCACAGGGATCCGTGCTGGGACCACTGTTGTTCGTGATAGACATAAATGATTTGGAGGAATGTATAGGTGGTCTGATTAGCAAGTTTGCAGACGACACTAAGGTTGGTGGAGTAGCAGATAGTGAAGGGGACTGTGAGAGAATACAGCAGAATATAGATAGATTAGAGAGTTGGGCAGAGAAATGGCAGATGGAGTTCAATCAGGGCAAATGCGAGGTGATGCATTTTGGAAGATCCAATTCAAGAGTGAACTATACAGTAAATGGAAAAGTCCTGGGGAAAATTGATGTACAGAGAGATTTGGCTGTTCAGGTCCATTGTTCCCTGAAGGTGGCAACGCAGGTCAATAGAGTGGTCAAGAAGGCATATGGCATGCTTTCCTTCATCGGACGGGGTATTGAGTACAAGAGTTGACAGGTCATGTTACAGTTGTATAAGACTTTGGTTCGGCCACATTTGGAATACTGCGTGCAGTTCTGGTCGCCACATTACCAAAAGGATGTGGATGCTTTGGAGAGGGTGCAGAGGAGGTTCAGCTGGATGTTGCCTGGTATGGAGGGCGATAGCTATGAAGCTATGCAGAACCAGAATGTGGCTCCTCGGAGACAATGCCTACCTCACTCTGTACATCACTCCTAATTCAACCCCCAGCATCAATGCCAACCAACCGCATGAAAATAACCCGTGTATAACGTGAGCAATGGAGTCACCAGGAACATGGTGGAACAGACCATCGATGTGATGAAGCAATGCTTCCGACGTCTGAACCGCTCGGGGGAGCCCTCCAGTACTCACTGGAGCAGGTGTCCAAGTTCATGGTGTTCTGCTGCATCCTTCATATCATCACCATCATGAGGACACAGGCATTGGCACCTGGAATCCGGAGGCTACCTCAGGAGGAGGAGTGAGGGAGGATATTTCCTGGATGCCTTTGAACCGGGCAGGCTGTCGGAGAGACCCTGCTAGAATTTCGGTTCCCACAGGACAACTTCCCTTTCCCACCATGGATCCTCCATTCTCACCCATTACACCCATCTGAGACGCCCCATCACAGTGTCTAGCAATAAAAAAACACCAACAAAAACCTTTTCATTGACATCTTTATCCAATAACACATCCAATTATACAAGCAAAGCTGAACTATTCACCCTTTAATATTCCCTTAGTGCCTGTCTTGTGGATCCCTCGACTTGCCTCGTGCTCCTACACAGTGTTTCCCCAGTGACTGCAGCATGGATGGTGGAAGGCTGCTGACTTTCACTGGGGGAGACTGCAGATGGCCTTGCAGGACGTCCTCGAGCAGCACAGGGCCTTGAGGGCACGGATTCAGACTGCACCACCACGACATGGGCAGCATGCCGTCTGTGCTGCAGTGGAAGCTGAGACAATGGTCACCAACAATTGTATCACAGCTGGGTCCTCTAGTGCTGTCATGGAGTTAGTGACCACTTCCACAGGGGGAAAAATGGGCTTCAAGCTCTGTGCAATGTCCTGTGCCATGTTTGAGCTGGACTCCTCCATGTTCTTTGATAGTGGCAACAGGCCTGTCAATGGACAAAGTATCTCAGTGTCCATATCCATCAGCATTCTCCTGTATGCTGCTCCAGCAAGTTCATATCTGAGTCCTGTGTATTATAACTCGTTTGTGACATTGCCCTCCGGTCATCTGACACATGAACTATCCTTTCCCCCTGGCCTGGCTGCAGCTCACTCGTGCTCGGTGACTCACCACGTGTAGATTCTGACTCTTTACCAGCCTCTAAAGCACACACAGTGTAAGTGTTTGATCTGTTGTCTGTGAGTATCAGACCAAGTGATGGGGCTTCACCATCAGTGCTGTGCTGCTGCTCTGTCTCTGTCTCCTGGAGCTGCTGTGACTGGGAAGCTGGCAGTTTTCAGTTATCGTTGGAAAGTATAAATCAGAATTGGAATGTTGGGGTGAGGGATTGGGGGTGGGATGGAAAGCAGGAGGTCCATGGTCCCATCTGCAGCTTGGACATCATCCCAGACAGCAGGATGAGGGGGAGGTGGGAGTTAAGAAGGGGCATAAGGCAGGAACATAGCAACAGCCTGAATGCTGTCGGTGAGGCCGGATGCCACGGGCTCTGTGACAGCCAGTCCCATGATGTGGAGAACCATCTCCTCCCTCAGGCTCAGGGGATGAAGATATGCCTGGCCCCCACCAGTTCACTTCTGCCCCCTGTGATTATGGGCCACCTTGTCCTGTAAGAGAGGGGGTGGAATATCAGTAATTGTGTTTCATAGTGTTTGTGTGATGTGCCTTCCATAGCTCAATAGCTGGTGGTATGTGGAGACAGTGAGATGTGGGTGTGAGGCTGGTATCAGTGGAAGGTGTGTGAGGGTGAGGTGGAGTATGTGAATGTTATGTGTGAGTCCTGAGTGTTAGGGACAGCTGATGGGTGAGTGATGGGGGTGTGATACATTGAGCAGTGTGAGAGGTTGAAAGATATTATTGAATCTGCTTCCATATTGTTTTCAGGCAGTGAATTCCAGATCAAAACAACTTGCTGTGGAAGAAAATTCTCCTCATTTCACCTCTGGTTCTTTGTCAATTACCTTCAATCTGTGTCTTCTTAATACTGCACTTTCTGACACTGGAAACAGTTTCACATTAATTACCCTATCAAAACCCCTCATGATTTTGAATTCCATATTAAATCTCCCCTTACCCGTCAGTGCTCTAAAGCGAACAATCCCAGCTTTTCAAATTTCTCAACGTAAATGAATTCCCAGATCCCTGGTACCATTCCAGAAAATCACCTCAGTATCTTCACTAAGTGCTTGACATCCTTACCAAACCGTGGTGATCAGAATTGGACACAATTCTCCAGCTGGGACCTAACCAATGATGTATAAACATCAGCATTTCCTCCAGAGTTTTATTACTCTGTATCTCTCTCTCTCACACCAAAGACACTACATCTTACCTTCTAAGATCTGTGTGTGTACACGCCACTTCTCTCTAATCCTTCACCCGATTTATAATGGTACCATTGAGGTTATATTGTTTCACCTCATATTTCCTACCCAAATGTCTCACTTCACACTTCACTGTGTTAAATTACATCTGCCATTTTCCTGTCCATTTCACCAGTCAGTCTCTGTCCTCCTGAAGTCTGTTACTATCCTTCAGACTGTTTATTAACATTTCTGAGATTCCTGCCCTCTGAAAACTTTGACATTATCCTCTCTGTACACAAGCCCATTGCATTAACATACAGCAACAGTGATTCCAACAGTAACCCTGCGGAACCCCACTGTGTACTTCCCTCCAGACTGATCAACAACCATTCTCTACTACTGTCTGCTTTCTGTCACTGACCTAATTTCCTGCATGCTGACATTGAGAATAAAAAAAGGACTTCCATTTATGTAACGCCTTCATGATCACTGCATGTCCCAAAGCGATTTACAACCAACGAGTCGTTTTTAACGTTTAGTCAGTCTTGTAAATGCAGGAAAAACAAAGTCAATTCCCGCACAGCAAGATCCCACAAGTAGCAGTGTGATCATGATCAGATCTGTTTTTGTGATGTTGAATTGAGGGGTAAATGTTGACCAGGACACTGGGAATAATTCCCCTGACCTTCAAAATAATTCCATGGGATCTTTACATCCACCTGAGTGGGCAACACGGGGCCTGGCTTTACGTTTTCGTTGATAAGGCGGTACCTCTGACAGTGAAACACTCCCTCAGTACTGCACTGCAGTGTCAGCCTTGATTCTTGTGATCAAGTCCTGCAGTGACACTTGATCCTAGACGCTTGTGATTGAAAGGGGAGAGAGCGACAAACTGAGCCACTGCTGACATTGGTCCTTTAATCCCATGTGTTTCCAATTTGGTAACACGGCTGTTATGTGGTAATTTATCAAACAGCTGCTGAAAGGATAGGAATATTGGGAAAGTACAGGCTGGAACAATCATAGAATCATAGAATAGCACAGCCCTGAATGATGTCATTCGGCCCATCAAGTCAGTGCTGAACCCTTTCAAAGAACAATCCAGTTAGTCCCACTCCCTGACTCTTTCACTATATCCGAACATTTTTTATTCTTCAGATATTTATCCAATTCCCTTTTGGGATATACTACTGAATCTGTATCCATCAGCCTATCAGACAGTGCATCCCAAATCCAAACCACTCAGAAACAAAAATCCTCATGTCTGCTTCTTTTACCAATCGCCTTAAATCTGTGTCTCTGATTACCGGTCCCTTGGACATTGGAAACAGTTTCTCTTTATTTAATTTATCTAAACCCTTCATAATGTTAAACAGCTCAATCGAATCTCCTCTGAAAGTTCTCTGCTCGAAGCAGAACAACCCCAGCTACATAACTGTCATCCCTCATGCCTGCACAAATTCTCGTAAAACAGTTCTGTACCCTCTCCGAAGGCTTCATGTCCTTCCTAAAGTGTGGTTCCCAGTATTCGACACAATACTTCAGGTGCAGCTGAACTAGTATTTTATATATGTTTCACATAATGTCCTTGCTTTTGCTTTTTATGCCTCTATTTATAAATCCGAGGATCCCATATATTTATTAACGGTTTGGCTACAAAGATTTGTGTACAAATACTCCAGGTGTCTCTGTTATTTCACCACCTTTATAGTTATACCATTTAACTTGTATTGTCTCTCCTCATTCCTCCTTTCAAAATGTATTACCTCACACATCTGCAATGCCAATTAAATATTGAGAAGATTGAAGACATTGTTTTCTGTCTCTGCTTCAAATATTTCCTAGCTACATACTCCATCCCTCTCCTTTGTAAATGTTTGAGACGAAAAGCCAAACTGTTCACACACTTTGTTACATAGTTAACCTTGAGATGCCTTGCGATGAGCTTCTGACCAAATATTCACACCATCAGTAAAATGGCTTATTTCCACCCGTGGTGGAGTTGCATTTCTGGTTAAAAAGGAAAGTAATACAATAGTGAGGAAGGATATGAGAGCTGATGATGTGGAGTCTGTATGGGTGGAGCTGAGAAACACTAAGGGGCCAAAAACGTTAGTGGGGGTTATATATAGACCCCAAACTGTGGTGGTGATGTGGGAATGGTCTTAAACAGGAAATTAGAGATGCATGCGATAAAGCAACATCTGTAATTATGGGTGACTTAAATCTGCATATAGATTGGTCAAATCAAATTTGTCACAATAACGTCGAGGAGGAATTACTGGAGTGTATACGGGATGGTTTTCTGGACCAATATGTTGAGGAACCAACTAGAGAACAGGCCATCCCAGACTGGGTATTGTGTAAAGAGAGAGGAATAATTGGCAATCTAGTTGTGTGGAATCCCTTGAGGATGAGTGACCATAATATCATAGAATTATTCATGAAGAAAGCCAACAGTGACGTCAGAGGAGAGCTGCAAGCTGATTGGTTGGGTGAGTAGCAGCTATTAGTGCATGTAGATATCTTTAAAAAAGTGAAAAGTTTATTTTTGTGGGAAAAGAACTCTGGTGATCAGGTGAGTACTACTGAAGTGTTTCTTTTTTTAATTATTAAGAACCTTAGATTGAAGTGGGCAGAACAAGGCCCCTCATGTAATTAGTTTTTTTTTTAATTAAGGGTGTAACTAATTAGTCTAAGGGTAGGTCATGACAGGAGAGGTCAGCCCCGTGATCTGCTCCTCCTGCCCTTTGTGGGAAATCAGGGATGCTTCCAGTGTCCCTAGTGAGCATGTGTGCAGGAAGTGGATCCATCTGCAACTACTGGCGACCCGCATTATGGAGATGGAGCTGCAGGAGAATTCACTGTGGAGCATCCATAATGCTGAGGAAGTCGTGGATAACATGTTTAGCGAGGTGGTCACACCGCAGATAATAGCTGCACAGGCAGAAAAGGGATGTGTGACCACCAGACAGAGTAGTAGGCACAGGCAGGTAGTGCAGGAGTCCCTTGTGGCCACCACCTCTCAAACAGATAGACCGCTTTGGATACTGTTGGGGGGGATGACCTCCCAGGGGAAAGCAGCAACAGCCAGGCCCATGGGACCACAGAGGGCTCTGCCGCACAGCAGGACAGGAAAAGGTGTGTAAGAGCTATCGTGATAGGAAATTCTATCGTAAGGGGTGCAGGTAGGCGTTTCTGTGGCCGCAAAAGAGGCGCCAGGATGGTATGTTGCCTCTCTGCTGCGAGGGTCAAGGATGTCTCGGAGTGGCTGCAGGAAATTCTGAAAGGAGAGAGTGAGCAGCCAGAGGTCGTGGTCCATATTGGTGCTAACGACATAGACAGGAAGAGAGATAAGGTCCTGCAAAGTGAATATAGGGAGTTAGGCAGAAGGTTAAAAAGTAGAACCTCTAGGGGTAATCTCAGGATTTGGCCTAACCATCAGCCTCAAGAAAATGAACATCATGGGACAGGATGTCAGAAATCCTCCATCCATCAATATCGGTGGCCACGCTCTGGAAGTGGTTCAAGAGTTCACCTACCTAGGCTAAACTGTCACCAGTTACCTGTCTCTAGATGCAGAAATCAACAAGCGCACGGGAAAGGCTTCCACTGCTATGTCCAAACTGGCCAAGAGAGTGTGGCAAAATGGCGCACTGACACGGAACACAAAAGTCCGAGTATATCAAGCCTGTGTCCTCAGTACCTTGCTCTATGGCAGCGAGGCCTGGACAACGTATGTTAGCCAAGAGCGACGTCTCAATTCAGTCCATCTTCACTGCCTCCGGAGAATACTTGGCATCAGGTGGCAGGACCGTATCTCCAACACAGAAGTCCTTGAGGCGGCCAACATCCCCAGCTTATACACACTACTGAGTCAGCGGCGCTTGAGATGGTTTGGCCATGTGAGCCGCATGGAAGATGGCAGGATCCCCAAAGACACTTTGTACAGCGAGCTCGCCACTGGTATCAGACCCACCGGCCGTCCATGTCTCTGCTTTAAAGACGTCTGCAAATGCGACATAAAGTCCTGTGACATTGATCACAAGTCGTGGGAGTCAGTTGCCAGCGATCGCCAGAGCTGGCGGGCAGCCATAAAGGAGGCGCTAAAATGTGGCGAGTCGAAGAGACTTCACAGTTGGCAGGAAAAAAGGTAGAAGCGCAAGGGGAGAGCCAACTATGTAACAGCCCCGACAGACAAATTTTTCTGCAGCACCTGTGGGAGAGCCTGTCACTCGAGAATTGGCCTTTTTAGCCACTCCAGGCGCTGCTGCACAAACCACTGACCACCTCCAGGCGCTTACCTATTGTCTCTCGAGGTAAGGAGGCCAAAGACAAAGAGGAAGAAGAATCTCAGGATTACTCCCTGTGCCACGTGCTAGTGAGGATAGGAATAGGAGGATTAAGGAAATGAAAGTGTGGCTGAAGAGCTGGTGTAGGCGGGAGGGCTTCAGCTACTTGGATCATTGGGATCTCTTCTGGTGCAGAGGTGACCTGTTGAAGAGGGTCGGATTGCATCTAAACTGGAAGGGGACCAATATCCTTGCGGGGAGGTTTGTTAGTACGACTCGGGAGGGTTTAAACTAGTCTTGCAGAGAGGTGGGACTCAAAGTAGTAGTCTCTCCGATGACATAGTTAAGGTAAATGTAGAGGTTAATGCAAGCAAGTCCAGTAGGCGGGCCTGGCAGTGGCCTGACAGGGAGCGTGGAAGGTCTGGTCGACTAAACTGCAAGTGGTTAGCACCGCAGCCTCACAGCTCCAGGGACCCGGGTTCAATTCTGGGTACTGCCTGTGCGGAGTTTGCAAGTTCTCCCTGTGTCTGCGTGGGTTTCCTCCGGGTGCTCCGGTTTCCTCCCACATGCCAAAGACTTGCACGTTGATAGGTTAATTGGCCATTATAATTTGCCCCTAGTATAGGTAGGTGGTAGGGAAATATATAGGGACAGGTGGGGATGTGATAGGAATATGGGATTAGTGTAGGATTAGTATGAATGTGTGGTTGATGGTCGGCACAGACTCGGTGGGCCGAAGGGCCTGTTTCAGTGCTGTATCTCTAAACTAAACTACTTTAATGCAAGAGACCTTACAGCTAAGGCAGATGAACTCAGAGCATGGATCAGTACATGGGATTGTGATATTATAGCTATTACAGAAACGTGGTTGAGGGATAGGCAAGACTGGTGGTTCAATGTTTTGGGGTACCGATGCTTCAGTTGGAGGGAAGAGAGGATGGGGAGTTGCACAATTGATTAGGGAGCACATCACGGCAGTAGTTAGAGAGGATATCCCGCGGGGAACGTCCAGTGAGGCCAAATGAGTGGAGCTTAGAAATAAGCAAGTGTTGATCTCTTTGATGGGATTATACTATAGGCCCCCCAATAGTCAGAGGGAATTGGAGGAGCATATATGCAGGGAAATCACAGATAGGTGTAGGAATTGTAGGGTTGTAATAGTAAGTGATTTTAACTTTCCTAATATTGACTGGGACTGCCTTGGTGCTAAGGGATCAGATGGGCAAGAATTTGTTAAGTGTGTCCAGGATAGTTTTATGAAACAGTATATGGATGGCCCTATGAGAGAAAAGGCTACACTCGACCTCCTCTTTGGAAATGAGGATGGGCAGGTGGATGATGTGTTAGTGAGGGAGCACTTTGGAACCAGTGACCATAACTCTATTAGCTTCAAGATAGTTATGGAAGAGGATAAGACTGGTTCTCAGAATGAAGTCCTAAATTGGAAGAAGGTTAATTTCGATGGCATCAGACAGGAACTCTCAAAAGTTGAATGAAAGGGCTGTGTACAGGTAAAGGGACGTCTGGCAAGTGGGAGGCTTTTAAAAGTGAGATAGGAAGAGTTATGGGCCGGCATATTCCTGTTAGATGGAAGGGCAAGGCTGGCAAGTTTAGGGAACCTTGGTTGATGAGGGATGTTGAGGGTCTGATCCGGACAAAGAAGGAGGCATATGTCAGGTATAGGCATCGGGGATCAAACGAGTCCCTCCAGGAATAGAGTGGATGTAGGAGTGCACTCAAGAAAGAAATTAGGAGGGAGAAAAGGGGCCACGAGATTTCGCTGGCAGATAAGATAATGGAGAATCCTAAAATATTCTATAAGTATATTAAGAGTAAAAGGGTAGCTAGGGTGAGAGTCGGTCCCCTTAAGGATCAGTGTGGTAATCTACGTGTGCAGCCACGTGAAATGGGCGAGGTCTTAAATGAATACTTCTCGTCTTTATTTACCATGAAGACAACATGGAAGCTAGTGAGTTCAAGGGAGGGAACAGTGATATCCTGGAGCATATCAACATTACAAAGGAGGCAGTGTTGGAGGTTTTGAAGCGCATTAAGGTAGATAAATCCCCAGGGCCTGACCAGGTGTATCCTAGGATGCTATGGGAAGAAAGGGAGGATATTCCTGGAGCCCGAGCAGAGATTTTTGCATTATCATTAGCCATGGGTGAGGTACCGGAAGACTGGAGGATAGCTAATGTTGTGCCTTTATTTAATAAGGGCAGCAGTGATAAGCCAGGGAACTATAGGCCGGTGAGCCTTCCATCAGTGATGGGAAAGTTATTGGAAGGGATTCTGACAGATAGGGTTTATATGCATCTGGAAAGGCAACGTCTGATTAGGGATAGTCAGCATGGCTTTGTGCATGGGAATCATGTCTCAGGAATTTGATTGAGTTTTTTGAGGAGGTGACCAAGAGGATTGATGGGGGCAGGGCGAAGGACGTTGTCTACATGGACTTTAGCAAGGCCTTTGACAAGGTGCCGCATGGTCGGCTGGTCCAGAAGGTTCAAACACATGGGATCCAGGATGTGCTAGCCAATTGGATACAAAATTGGCTTGGTGATCGGATGGTAGTGGGGGGGTTGTTTTTTAGATTGGAGGCTGGTGACCAGTGGTGTGCCACAGGGATCGGTTCTGGGTCCTCTCTTGTTTGTCATATATATTAACGACTTGGATATGAATGTAGGGGGCATGATTGGTAAGTTTGCAGATGATACAAAAATTGATGGGATAGTAGAAAGTGAAGAAGGTTGTGTAAGGTTACAACAGGATATAGATAAACTTGGAAAGTGGGCAAGGGATTGGCAAATGGAATTTAATGCAGACAAGTGCGAAGTGATGCATTTTGGGAAGTTAAACCGGTGCAGTACATATACAGTGAATGACAGGGCCTGGGGTGTGTTGTTGAGCAGAGAGACCTTGTGGTGCAAGTGCATAGTTCCCTGAATGTGGCAACACAGGTAGACTGGGTGGTGAAGAAGGTGTATGGCATGCTTGTCTTCATCAAATGCGGCATGGAGTACAAGAGTTGGGACGTCATGTTACAGTTGTACATAACATTGGTTATTCCGCATTTGGAGTACAGTGTGCAGTTCTGGTCACCGCACGACAGGAAAGATGTGATTAAGCGAGAGAGGGTACAGAAAAGATTCATAAGGATGTTGCCTAGTTTGGAGGGCTTGAGTTATAAAGAGAGATTGGGTAGGCTGGGTCTGTTTTCCCTGGAGCAAAGACTGCTGAGAGGGGACATGATGGAGGTATATAAAATTATGAGAGGCATAGACTGAGCAGGTAGCCAGAGTCAGTTTTCCATGGTAGGGGTGACTTCAACTAGAGGGCATAGATTTAAGATGAAAGGGAGGAGGTTTAATGGGGATTAAAAGGGTAATTTTTTCACACAAAGAATATTGCGTATCTGGAATGAGCTGCCAGAGGAGGTGGTGGAGGCAGGAACAGTAGCCACATTTAAGAGTCATCTGGACAGGTATTTGAATGAGCAAAGCATAGACGGATATGGAATTAATGCAGGCACGTGGAATCAGTATAGATCGGCATTATGGTCGGCATGGACGCAGTGGGCCGAAGGGCCTGTTTCTATGCTGTACAAATCTATGACTCCAAGATGGAGAGTGACGTAGTTGATTCTAAGACCAGGGTCGTGAATCTTAATAAAGGAAAGTATGAAGGTATGAGGCACGAGTTGGCTATGATGGATTGGGAAACGTTACTTAAAGGGATGATGGAGGAAAGGCAATGGCAATATTCAAACAGTGCATTGATGAACTGCAACAATTGTTTACTCCTGTCTGGCGCAAAAGTAAAATGGGAAACGTAGCCAAACCATGGCTTACAAGGAAAATTAGAGATAGTATTAGATTCACGGAAGAGGCATATACATTCGACAGAAAGAAGCAACAGACCTGAGGATTGGGAGCAGTTTAGAATTCAGCAAAGGAGGACCAAGGGATTGATTAATAAGGGGAAAATAAAGTACATGAGTAAGCTTGTGGGGAACATACAACCTGACTGTAAAGGTTTCTGTAGGTATGTGAAGAGGAAAGGATTGGTTCAGACAAATGTAGGTCCTTACAGTTAGAAACATGGGAATTTATTTTGGGAAACAAAGAAATGGCTAACCAACTAAATGCATACTATGATTCTGTCTTCACAAATGATGACACAAATATCTTACCAGAAATGTTGGGGAACACAGGGTTTAGTGAGAGGAAGGAACCGAAGGTATTAGTAGAGAAATTGTGTTGGGGAAGTTGATGGTATTGAAGGCCGATAAATCCTCAGGGCCTGATAATCTACATCCCAGATTACTTAAGGAAGTGACCCTAGAAATAGTGCATGCATTGGTGGTCATCTTTCAAGATTCTATCGACTTTGGAACAGTTCCAGCTGATTGGAGGGCAGCTAATGTAACCCCACCATTTAAAAAGGGAGGTAGAAATAAAGCAGGGCATTATAGACAAGTCAGCCTGACGTCGGTAGTGGGGAAAATTCTAGAGTCCATTATCAAAGTTTTTATGGCAGAGCACTTGGAGAACAGTGTTAGAATCGGATAGAGTCAGCATGGATTTACGAAAGGGAAATCATGCTTGATAAATCTATTAGAATTCTTCGAATATGTAACTAACAGAGTTGATGATGGGGAGCCAGAGAATGTGGTTTATTTGGACTGTCAGAAGGCTTTCGACAATGTCCCACAAATCGGACGTGACAGTATCCTCCAATACTTTTTAAAAAAAAAGAAAAAAAAAAAAGAAAAAAAAAAAAAAAAATAGGTAAATTGGCCATTATAAATTGTCACTAGTATAGGTAGGTGGTGGGGAAATGTAGGGACAGGTGGGGATGTTTGGTAGGAATATGGGATTAGTGTAGGATTAGTATAAGTGGGTGGTTGATGTTCGGCACAGACTCGGTGGGCCGAAGGGCCTGTTTCAGTGCTGTATCTCTAATCTAATCTAATCTAAGAGATCAGTGAGTAAAATTAAAGCGCATTGGATTAGTGGTAGTGTATTGCGATAGATAGAACATTGGTTGGCAGATGGAAAAAAAGAGTAGTGATAAACGGATCTTTTTCCAAATGGCAGGCAGTGATTAGTGGGGTACCACAGGGATCGGTGCTAGGACCCCAACTATTCACACTCCATATTAATGATTTAGATGAGGGAACTAAATGTGATATCTCCAAATTTTCAGAAGACACAAAACTGGGTGGGAGGGTGAGATGTGAGGAGGATGCAGAGTGGCTTCAGGGTGATTTGGACAAGTTCAGTGAGTGGGCTATTGCATGGCAGATGCAGTATAATGTGAATAAATGAGAGGTTATCCACTTTGGTAGCAAAAACAGGAAGGCAGATTATTATCTGAACGGTGATAAACTGAGAGAGGGGAATATGCAACGAGACCTGGGTGTTCTCGTACACCAGTCACTGAAGGTAAGCATGCAGGTGCAAACTGTTCACAGACTTAGTTACATAGTTAACCCTGAGATGTCTTGAGATGAGCTTCTGACCAAATATTCACACCATCAGTAAAACGGCTTATCTCCAACCCCGGTGGAGTTGCATTGCTGGTTAAAGAGGAAATTAACGCAATCGTGAGGCAGGATATTAGCTCTGACGAGATCGAATATATATGGGTAGAGCTGAGAAACACTAAGGGGCAGAAAACGTTAGTGGGGTTTGTATATGGACCCCCAGACTGTAGTGCTGAATTTGGAAATGGCAATGAACAGGGAATTAGAGACGCATGCGATAAAGGAACATCTGTAATGAGTTTCTTGAATCTGTATATAGATTGGGAAAATCAAATTGGTCACAATACATTGTGGAGGAATTCCTGGAGAATATGCGGGATGGTTTTCAGGACCAATTCTTTGAGCAACCAACTGGAGAACAGGCCATCCTAGACTGGTTATTGTGTAATGAGAGAGGAATAATTAACAATCTAGTTGTGTGAGATCCCTTGGGGATGAACGACCATAATATGATAGAATTCTTCATCACGATGGAGAGTGTCCTGGTTGAATCTGAGACTCGGGTTGTGAATCTTAATAAAGTAAGCTACGAAAGTATGAGGCATGAGTCGTTGATGATACATTGGGAAACGTTAGTTAAAGAGATAACGCTGGATAGGCAATGGCAAACATTCAAAGAGCGCATGGATAAACTGCAACAATTGTTTATCCCTGTCTGGCACAAAAGTAAAACGGAAAAGGTAGCCAAATCATGGCTCACAAGGTAAATTAGAGACAGCATTAGATCCAAGGAAGAGGCATATAAATTTGCCAGGAAACACAACAGACCTGAGGATTGGGAGCAGTTTAAAATTCAGCAAAGGAGCACCAAGGGATTGATTGAGAAGGGGAAAATGGAGTACGAGAGTAAGCTTATGGGTAACATAAAAACTGACTGTACACGAATCTATAGGTATGTGAAGAGGAAAAGATAGGCGAAGACAAATGAAGGTTCGTTACAGTCAGAAACAGGGGAATGTATTATGGGAAACAAAGAAATGGCTGACCAACTAAATGCAGACTTTTGTTCTGTCTTCACAAAGGAGGACGCCAACATCATACCAGAAATGTTGTTGAATACAGGATTTAGTGAGAGAGAGGAACTGAAAGATATCAGTATTAGTAGAGAAATGGTGTTGGGGAAGTTGATGGTATTGAAGGCCGATAAATCCCCAGGGCCTAGTAAATTACATCCCTGAGTACTTAAGGAAGTGGCCCTAGAAATAGTGGATGCATTGGTGGTCATCTTCCAAGATTCTATGGACTCCGGAACAGTTCCTACAGATTGGAAGGTAGCTAATGTTACCCCACTATTCAAAAAGGGAGTAGAGAGAAAGCAGGAAATTGTAGACCAGTCAGCCTGACATCGGTCGTGGGGGAAATCCTGGAGTCCATTATCAAAGATTTTGCAGCAGAGCACTTGGAGAACAGTGGTGGAATCGGACAGAGTCAGCATGGATTTATGAAAGGAAAATCATGCTTGATAAATCTACGAGAATTCTTCGAGGATGTAACTAGTAGAGTTGATGAGGTGGAGCCAGTGGATGTGGTTTATTTGCACTTTCAGAAGGCTCTCGCCAAAGTTCCACGTAAGGGTTTAGCGTGTAAAATTAACGAGCTTGGGATTGGGGGTAGTGTATTTGCGATGGATAGAAAATTGGTTGGCAGACAGGAAACAAAGCATTGGAACATACAGATCTTTTTCTGAATGGCAGGCAGTGACTAGTGGGGTACCGCAGGGATCGGAGCTAGGACCCCAGTTATTCACAATATATATTAATGATTTAGATGAGGAAACTAAATGTAATATCTCCAGATTTGCAGATGATCCAAAATTGGGTGTGAGGATGAGTTGTGAGGGGGATGCAGAGAGGCTTCCGCGTGATTTGGACAAGTTGAGTGAGTGGGCAAATGCATGGCAGATGCAGTATAATGTGGGTAAATGTGAAGTTATCCACTTTACTAGCAAAAACAGGAAGGAAAAATATTATCTGAATGGCTATAAACTGAGGGAGAGTGATATGCAGCGAGACCTGGGTGTTCTCGTACACCAGTCACTGAAGGTAAGCATGCAGGTACAACAGGGCAGTAGAAAAAGGCGAATGTTATTTTGGCCTTCATAGAGACAGGATTCGAGTACAGGAGCAGGGATGTTTTGCTGCAATTATGCAGGGCCTTGGTGAGGCTGCACTTGGAATATTGTGTGCAGTTTTGGTCTCCTTATCTGAGGAAGGCTGTTCTTGCTACAGAGGGAGTGCAGTAGAATTTTACCAGACTGATTCCTGGGGTGGTCGGACTGTCGTATGAGGAGAGATTGAGTCGGTTAGGACTATATTCACTGGAATTCAGAAGAGTGAGGAGGGATCTCATCGAAACCTATAACATTCTAACGGGACTTGACAGGGTAGATGCAGGAAGGATGTTCCCGATGGTGCAGGACTCCCGAACCAGGGCTCATAGTCTAAGGATACGGGGTAAAACTTTCAGGAATGAGATGAGGAGAAGTTTCTTCACCCAGAGAGTGGTGAGCCTGTGGAAATCTGTCATCACGCCCATATCCAAGGGGGATTGGAATATTCTGGCCAGTGCCTCGGCTAATTCCACCATTCCTTCCCTCAGCAAATCTCATACATCCCATCCAGACTGGGTAAATGTTCAACTTTATTGTTGTACAAAAAGTGTTGATTTGAAAATGGTTAACTGAATCTGTTTGTTCCGTGACTGTAATTAATGTCAGTCTCCATGGACCCTAATTGTGTTTTCCATCTTCTATTAATAAGGGGCTTCTTTCAATATGTTATTCCATAGTGTCAGTGGGAACATCAGCCCCGGCACTTACAGAGATCAGCTGCTCCAGAGAGATAGAGAGAGGATAGATCAGAATCTGAGAACAAAAGACTGGAATGTTACAGCAATGGGTCAGAATCTGAGAAGAATAGATTGGAATGTTACAACAATGGACAGGAGTTTATCCTCGGTTATTTACTCTCTTTCTACATATTATGATTGGATGTCATTAAACTTCCGTATCTATCTCGCATTGAAGATTATTCAATACATTTACTATCCCATCCTGGCTATTATTGGTGTCCCTGGTAAGTCTCTCTATCTCGCTATTAATTCTTTTAACCATGTTTAACTATATTACTGCTCCTGTAATTTACTCTGCCCTTCTTGCTGCCGTTGTATGCCTGGTGAATATCTCCAGCTATTAGCTCTATACACCATTCTCAACTGTATTACGGTTCTTGTCATTTACTCTCTCATCGTTGCTGCTGTTGCTGTCTCTATTTCAGGCTAGGAGATCTGTAAATCCTGTTTCAATGAAATACTGTTCTGTAATGAACATTTTTGTAAGACTGAAGCGAGCGTCATTGGTCTCCATCACAAACTCCATCCCCTATCTGGGAAGCACATACTCCACTCTGCCCAATATCTGAGCTTGTACCAGACAGTTTGCAACTTCTGTGTTATATTTAAACCTGAGCTGAGTTCATCTCCATATTCTGTCCATCACCACCCTGCCTATGAACACCTCTGTAATTTCACCCGTCTCCACTTCAGCCTCAGCCCATCTGCTGCATAAACCCTCATCCGTGTCACCATTAAATCCACACTTGACTATTCCAATTCTATCCTGGTCACCCTCCCAGTTATAAACCTCCATAAACCACAGTCCATCCAGAACTCTGCTGCCTGTATCCTAACTCACACCAAATCCAGATCACCCATCACCCCGTGCTCACTGATCTGCATTGGCTCCCAGTCTGGCAGCACCTTAATTTTAATCATTCCTGTGTTTTTAGTTTTAGTTTTAGTTTTAGAGATACAGCACTGAAACAGGCCCTTCCGCCCACCAAGTCTGTGCCGACCATCAACCACCCATTTATTCTAATCCTACACTAATCCCATATTCCTATCACATCCCCACCTGTCCCTATATATTTCCCTACCACCTACCTATACTAGGGGCAATTTATAATGGCCAATTAACCTATCATCCTGCAAGTCTTTGGCATGTGGGAGGAAACCGGAGCACCCGGAGGAAACCCACGCAGACACAGGGAGAACTTGCAAACTCCGCACAGGCAGTACCCAGAATCGAACCCGGGTCCCTGGAGCTGTGAGGCTGCGGTGCTAACCACTGCGTCAGTGTGCCGCCCCATTCAGGTTTGAATCTCTCCATGGCCTCACCCCTCCAGATAGTCCCATTTCCCTGTCCATTTCCTATATTCCTGCAACTCTTTTGACTTCAGACTTTTTTCAGTTCTCCTTTTAAAGTGAATTTATTTCCCTCTGTAGCTGTATCAGAGCCACGATTTTAGACTCTGCAGCACTACTGGTGCTGACGGTACAGAAGCTGGGATCCATAAAATGATGAGAACCGCAAAGCCGACCACTGCTAGTGCACAATACCCCATGCTGGGCAGGGCTCCAGCAAACTCGTATCATCTATGTTCCATTCGTGTGGTCTTCACTGCCGGCCACTTCTAGTGTGGCCTGCACAGTGTCCCAATCTGGGCGGGGCTCTAGCTCAATCGTACCGGATATGTGTTGTTCCTTTGAGGATGGATTTGAAAGTGATGTCAATGTACCATACCGGGAACTTTGATGTACGTCTTTGAAACTTGGTCTGTGCATGTCCACTGTGTTCGTCACTCTCAGCTGAACATACATTCAGCAGCACGAGGTACCCCCTCTAGTCTTATTTAAAAGAACCAGGCATCCAACTTAGAGGTGAGAGGGTTTTGACTTACTTCTGCTATTGTAAGGTTGGTGGAGGTTGTGTGGATGGTTTTCTGGAGGTTGTGTTGTGAGCTGTTGCAGACATTCAGGGAGGGCAGAGGATTTGGTGACCCAACTCTGGACGAGGTATGGGGACTGTAGTTATAGTGTCTCTGGGTCTGTAACATGACCAACTCATGGAGCAGAGACTGCAGAGAGGGGAAGCTCTGTAAAGAGGGAGGAAGAGGGGCCGTTGCCCGACCCACCCCGGGTTTTCCAAGAGCAATTTTCCTACCTACACCTAACCCAGGAGCAGTGTGTGAGGTGACTCTGATTCAATAGGGAGATGGTCACAGAGCTGTGCCACCTCCTGTAACACGACCTGGAGCCTCTCACCAGGGTGAGGACGGAGCTGTCAGTGGCTGTTAAGGTCACAGCTTCATTGAAACTCTATGTATCTGGATCTTTCCTGGCAGGAGCCGGAGACATATCCAACAGACAGTCAAAGGGAGCTATAGGGTCATAGAGTCATTTTCAACACAGAAGGAGGCCATTCGGTCCCTCCATGCCAGCTCTGTTTGGAACAATCCAGTCAGTCCCATTCTCCCGCTCAATCCCCGTATCCCTGCAAGTTCATTTTCTTCTGGTGTCCAACCAGTTTCCTTTTGAAATTATTGATTGTCTTGGCTTCCACCACCCTCTTGGGCAGTGAGTTCCAGCTCATTATCATCAACTGTGTAAAAACGTTCTTCCTCATTTTCCCCCTTCATCTCTTACCCAAACCTTCCATCTGTGTCCCCTAGTCCTTGTTTCATCAGTTAATGGAACAGTTTTTCCATGTCCTTCTTATCTAAGCCTATCATTATCTTGTACAGCTCTATAAAATCTCTCTCAATCTCCTTTACTCCAGGGAGAACAACTCCATCTTCTCCAAACTAACCTTGTATCTAAAACCCCTCCATGCCTGGAACCATTCTGCTAAATCTCCTCTGCACCCTCTCAAGGACCTTCACATCCTTCCTAAAGTGTGGTGACCAGAACTGGACACAGTTCTCTAGTTGGAGCCTAACCAAAGCTTTATGAAGGTTCTGCATAACTTCACTGTTTTTGCATCTTTGTCTCTCATGATAAATCCCATGATAGAACATAGAACATAGAACAGTACGCACAGTACAGGCCCTTCGGCCCACGATGTTGTGCCGAACCTTTAACCAACTCTAAGATCAAACGAACTGCCTACCCTAATTCTACTATCATCCATGTACCTATCCAGGAGTCGCTTAAATGCCCCTAATGTATCTGCTTCTACTACCACCGCTGGCAGCGCATTCATCACACACCCACCACTCTCGGTGTAAAGAACCTACCTCTGACATCTCCCCGAAACCTTCCTCCAATCACCTTAAAATTGTGCTCCCTGGTGATAGCCCTTTCCGCCCTGGGAAATAGTCTCTGGCTATCCACTCTATCTATGCCTCTCATCATCTTGTACCCCTCTATCAAGTCACCTCTCATCCCTCTTCGCTCCAATGAGAACAGCCCTAGCTCCCTCAATCTTTCTTCGTAGGACATGCCCTCCACTCCAGGCAGCATCCCGGTAAATCTCCTCTGCACCCTCTCTAAAGCTTCCACATCCTTCCTATAATGAGGCGACCAGAACTGAACACAATATTCCAAGTGTGGTCGATACGTTTTGCTAAACACTCTCCTAATAGGTCCTGCCTAGATCAATGCATATGGAGCCCCAGATCCTTCTGTTCCTGCATAAACGTTAGAACCGTGCCATTAAGTCTATATTGCCTTCCTATTCCTTCTATCCAAATGCATCAGGTCACACTCCTCTGTATTAAATTCTACCTGCCACTTCTCTGTCCATTCTGCTAGCCTATCTATATCCTGTTGCAGGCAGTTTGTATCATCCTCACTGCTTACCGCTCCTCCAAGTTTGGTATCGTTGGAAAATTTTGAAATTCTACTCTGTATTCCAAGATCCATGTCATTTACATACAGCAAAAATAAATAAATAAATCAGTATTCCTAGCACTGACCCTTGGGGAACATCACTGTCTACCATCCTCCAGTCTGAAAAACAACCATTTAACACATTTCTCTTTTTGCTGTTTTTTGGACAATTTTTGATCCAATTGGATGCTATTCCATGAGCTTCAATTTTGTTAACCAAGCTTCTGTTTGGTTCTTCATCAAATACTTCAATAAAATCCATGTAGACAACATCCACCACATTCCCTTCATCAACCTTCTCTGATCATCAAAATAAATTCAATTAGTTCATCAAGCATAATCTGCCTTTTAGAAATCCGTGCTGACAATCCTTAAATTACGCAAACCTCTCCAAGTGTGTGTTGCCCTTTTTCCCTTATTATTGTTTCTAAAATCTTAATCACCACTGAAGTTACACTAACTGACCAGTAGTTGCGAGGCCTGTGTGTTGTCCATTGATAATTCTGGGAGGTGAGGGTGACCATCTATGTCATCATTTCTCCCTCAGGAGGGCGAAGCAGGATGAGAGATCCCGTGGCTTTGTCAGGATAGCGGGATTGCTGATGGTGTAGGTTGCTCCTCCGGGCCCCCATGTCAATAGGGAGAGGTATAGGAAATGGAAGAACTCTCACTTCATTAATGTACAGTTGGTGTGAGAGCATGCCCAGTACATCATATTGGTGAATGTCCACTATGCTGGCAGCAGCCACCATACCTTCATTCTGAAGCAGTCAGCCGGTCCCAACACTTCGGGCTCCATGCCATTTCAGAATGTGGCTCCTCGGAGACAAAGGAAACCCCCTCTGGACACAGCTCATGTTTCTACTGCCCCAAACCACCTCCTACCGACAACCAACATCACACAATTAACCTGTGTATAACGTGGGCAATGGGGTCACCAGGAATCGACCATCGGTGTGATGAAGCAATGCTTACGATGTCTGAACCGCTCGGGAGGAGCCCTCCAGTACACACTGGATCAGGTGTCCAAGTTCATGGTGTTCTGCTGCACCCTTCATATCATCACCATCATGAGGACACAGTCATTGGCACCAGGAATCCGGAGGACACTTCAGGTGCTGGAGGAAGCAGGGAGGATATTTCCTGGATGCCCTTGACCCGGACAATCCTTGCTAAGATTTCGGTTCCCATGGGACAACTTCTCTTTCCCGCCATGGATCCCCCATTCTCCACCATTACACCCATCTGAGATGCCCCATCACTGTGTTATTACAGGACAGAAGGAACTATTCAGCCCGTCGTGTCTGCACCGGCTCTCCGAATGAGCAACTCATCTAATCCCATTCCCTGCCTTCTTCCCGTAACCCTGCACATTCTTCCTTCTCATATACCAGTTTATTCAGCTTTAGCATGTTTATAGATGTGGTCACCACTCTGCTTAAGAGTATGCAGGGAGAGAGGGAATGGGTGATCACCAGACAGTCAAAAAGAATCAGGCAGGTAGTGCAGGAGACCCCTGAGTGCATCTCACTCTCCAACAGGTATTCAGTTCTAAATACTGAGGAAAGTGATGCTTCACCTGGGGAGTACAGCCAGAGCCAAGTCCATGGCCCCACGGGTGGCTCAGCTGTAGAGTGGGATACAGGGATGACTGAAAGAGCCATAGTGATCGGTGGTTCAATAATCAGGGGAACAGACAGGCGTTTCTGTGGCCACAGACGTGAATCCAGGATGGTGTGTTGCCTCCCTGATGCCAGGGTCAAGGATGTCACTGAGCGACAGCAGAGCATCCTGAAGGTGAAGGGGAACAGCCAGAAGTCGTGGTTCACATCGGAACCAACGACATAGGTAGAAAGAGGAATGTTGTTCTGTGGACAGAATTTAGGGAGCAAGGGAAGAAATTGACAAGCAGGACGTCAAAAGTAGCAATCTCCGGATTACTCCCAATGCCACGCACAACTGAACACAGAAATAGAAAGAGAAGACAGATGGATGTTTGGCAGGAAATATGGTGCAGGAAGGAGGGCTTCATATTCCTGGGATACTGGGACCGGCTCTGGGTGAGATGAGTCCTTTATAGGCCGGAAGATTTGCACCTGAACAGAGCTGGGAATGGGTTCCTTGCGGAATGTTTTGCTAGTACTGTTGGGGAGGGTTTAAACTAGTTTGGTAGAGGGATGGGGACCTGACGGTGGGACAAAATCAGAAATGAAAATGGAAGGCGAAAAATTAATGGATGAGTCTGGAAGACAGAGGAAACAAAGGTTATAAAATAAAGATGAAAAGCTTAGCAGTGCTCAAGGGTATCTATTTCAATGCAAGGGGTATAGCAAATAAAGCAGATGAGCTGAGGGCACAGATAGACACGTGGTAGTATGATATCATAGCTATTACAGAAACATGGCTTAAGGAGGGACAGGAATGGCAGCTCAACGTTCCTGGTTACAGGGTTTTCAGACGCGATAGGGAAGGAGATAAGAAAGGAGGGGGAGTGACAATTGTGGTCAAGGTATTTATTGCAGCTGTGAGGAGGGTTAATATGTTGGAAGGTTCATCAAGTGAGACCATATGGATTGAGCTAAGGAACCAAAAAGGGGCAATCACACTGCTGGGAGTGTTATCTCGACAGCCAAATAGTCAGGGGGAGATAGAAGAGCAGATATGTAGGCACCTCTCTGAGAAGTGCAAGAACAATAGGGCAGTAATAGTAGGGGATTTTAATTAGCCCAATATTAACTGGGATAATTTTAGTATGAAAAGAATTGAGGGAGCAGAAATCTTGGGGTGCATTCAGGAGAACGTTTCTGACCAGGATGTAACAAGTCCAACAAGAGAAGGTGCGGTTTTAGACATTGTTTTAGGAAATGAAGATGGGAAGACGGAAGGAGTGACAGTGGGAGAGCTTTTTAGTGGGAATGATCATAATTCAGTTCGTTTTAACATAATTATGGAACAGGCCAAGAGATATATCAGCAGTTAGAGTTCTCAATGGGGCAAGGTTGATATTACTAAACTGTGGAGCGAAAGTGGACTGGAAACAGCTGCTTGAAGGTAATTCAGTCTCAGAGCAGTGGGAGGCATTCAAAGGGGAGATTCAAGAGGTTCAGGATAAGCATGTTCCCACAAAGAAAAAGGGTGAGTCGGCCAAATCTCGAGTCCCATGGATGTCAAGGTGCCGGCAGGGTAGGATAAGACAGAAAAGGGAAGCATATATCCGACACTGAGAACTCAATACTAGAGAAAGTTGAGAGGAGTTTAGAAAGTGGAGGGGTCAAATCAAAAAGGAAATTAGGAAAGGAAAGAGAGGGAATGAAATAATAATGGCAAGCAAAATCAAGGGGAACCCAAAGATGTTTTCTCAATACATTACGAGTAAGAGGATAACTAAGGGGAGAGCAGGACCCATAATAGATCAGAAAGGTAACCTTTGTATAAGGGTGGAAGATATTTGTATGGTTCTTTATTGAACAATTTGCGCATGTCTTCAGAAAAGAGGGGGGATTTAGATATTGTCGTTAAGGAGGAGGAGTGTGAATTATTGGATGTGATAAACATTGGGAGAGAGGAAGTATTAATGGGATTAGCATCCTTGAAAGTTGAAAAATCACCATAGCAGGATGAAATGTACCCCAGGCTGTTCAAAGGAGCAAGAGAGGAAATAGCAGAGGGTCTGCCTACCATCATTTTCCAATCTTCACTAGATACAGATGTGGTGCCGGAGTATAGGAGAATTGCTAACATTGTACCTCTGTTTAAAAAGGGAGCGAAGGATAATCTGAATAATTACAGGCTAGTCAGTCTAGCCTCAGTAGTGGGCAAATTATTGGAATCTATTCTGAGAGACGGGATAAACTGTCACTTAGAGAGGCACAGGTTTATCAAGGATAGTCAGCATGGAATTGTTAAGGGACACTCTTGTTTGACAAAATTGATCGAATTTTTTAAAGATGTTACAAGGAATATAGATGAGGGTAGTGCAGTTGATGTGGTCTACATGGATTTTAGCAAGGCTTCTGACAAGGTCCCATATGAGAGACTGGTTCAAAAAATAAAATCCAATGGCATCCAGAGAAATGCAGCAAGGCGGATACAAAATTGGCTCAGTGGCAGGAAACAAAAGGTAATAATTGACAAGTATTTTTGCGACTGGAGTAATGTTTCCAGTGTCATTCCACAGGGCTCAGTAATGTGTCCCCTCCTTTTTGTGGTCTATATTAAAGATTTAGACGTAAATGTAGGGGGTGTGATCAAGACTTTTGCAGACGACACAAAGATTGGCCATGTAGTCGACAGCGAGAAGGCTGCAAGAAGATATTGACGGTCTGGTCAGATGGGCAGCAAAATGGGATTCGAAACGGATAAGTGTGAGGTGATGCAACTGGGGAGGTCAAACAAGCAAAGGAATTCGCGATTACTAGGACAATACTGAGAAGTGTAGAGCCAGTAAGGAACTTTGGAGTGAATGCCCACATATCCCTGAAGATAGCAGGATAGGTCAATAAGGCAGTTAAGAATGCATACGGAATCATTTCCCTTTTTAGCTGAGGTATAGAATGTAAGAACAGGGAGGTTATGCTGGAACTGTATAAATCATTGGTTAGGCCACATCTTGAATACTTTGTGCAGTTCTGGTAACCACATTACAGAAAGGATGTAATTGCACGAGAAAGGGTATAGAGGAGATTTATGAGGATGTTGCTCGGACTGGAAAAATGCTGCTATGAGGAAAGATTGGATAGGCTGGGCTTGTTCTCCATGGAACAGAGAAGGCTGAGGGGATCTCTGATTGAAGTGAACAAAATTTTGTGGAGCCTGGATAGAGTGGAGGTGAAGGCTCTATTCACCTTAGCAGAAAGGTCAGTGACTAGGGGACATAGATTTAAAGTGATTGGTAGAACTTTCAGAGGGGATTTGAGGAAAAACATGTTCACCCAGAAATACAAAATTGTCTCAGTGACAGGAAAAAAAGGGTAATTGTTGACGGGTATTGACTGGAGGACTTTCCCGTGGTTTTCCACAGGGCTTGGGACTGGGTCCCTTGCTTTTAGTGAGGGTCTGGAACTCACTTCCTGAAAGGATGGTTGAGGCAGAAACCCTCCACTCATTCAAAAAGAGCCTGGATGTGCACCTCAAGTGTCATAATCTGCAGGGCTATGGATTACATGCTGGAAGGTGGGATAAGAATAGGTGGATAACTTTTCGGCTGGCACAGGCACGATGGGCCAAGTGGCCTCTTTCTGTGCCTTAAATTTTCTACGATTCTATGATTCTATAACACGAATCACGCTATCCTCGTTAACACTCACAATTATGTCAACAAACTATCAAGATGATCAGAAATGATTTTCCATGAAGCTATCCCTGCTGCTTGCCGTTTATTAAGACATGATTTTACAAGCAAGAAATATTTTTGTGCTGGGTTAAGGCCTCCAGAATTTTCCAAGATTCAACATTAGACTGACTAACAGTTACAGGGCTTATCTAATCTTCCCTTTTTTAAACAGGGTGTAACATTTACAGCCCTCCAGTTCTCTGGCATCATTTTTTTTATTCATTCATGGGATGTGGACATCGCTGGATAAGCCAGCATTTATTGCCCATCCCTAATTACCCTTGAGAAGGTGGTGGTGAGCTGCCTTCTTGAACCACTGCAATCCACGTGGGGTAGGTACACCCACAGTGCTGTTAGGAAGGAAGTTCCAGTATTTTGACCCAGCGACAGTGAAGGAACTGCAAGATAGTTTTAAATCAGCATGGTGTGTGGCTTGGAGGGGAACTTGCAGGTGGTGGTGTTTCCATACATCTGCTGCCCTTGCCCTTCTATGTGGTAGAGGTTGTGTGTTTTGAAGGTGCTGTCTAAGGAGCCTTGGTGTGTTGCTGCAGTGCATCTTGCAGATGGTACACACTGCTGCCACTGTGCGCCGATGGTGGAGGGAGTGAATGTTGTGGATGGGGTGCCAATCGTGTGATGCCTTGTCATGGATGGTGCCGAGCTTCTTGAGTGTTTTTGGAGCTGCAACCATCCAGGCAAGTAGAGAGAATTCCATCACACTGCTGACTTGTGCCTTGTAGATGGTAGACTGGCTTTGGGGAGTCAGGAGGTGAGTTACTCGCCTCAGGATTCCTCGCATATGACCTGCTCTTTTAGCCATGGTATTTATATGGCTATTCCTGTTCAGTTTCTGGTCAATGGTAGCCCCTGGGATGTTGATAGTGGGGGATTCAGCGATGGTAATGTCACTGAATGTCAACGGAGATGATTAGTCAAATGCTGCCTTGATGTCAGGGCAGTCACTCATACCTCACCTCTTGAGTTCCGCTCCTTTGTCCATATTTGAACCAAGGCTGTAATGAGGTCAGGAGCTGTGTGACCCTGGCGGAACCCAAACTGAGCGTCACTGAGCAGGTTATTGCTAAGCAAGTGCCGCTTGATGGCAGTGTCGATGACACCTTCCATCACTTTTCTGATGATTGAGAGGAGGCTGATGGGGCTGCAATTGGCCAGGTTGGACTTGTCCTGCTTTTTGTGTACAAGACATATCTGGGCAATTTTCCACATTGCAGGGTAGATGCCAATATTATAGCTGGACTGGAACAGCTTGATGGGGGAATGGAAGTTCTGGAGCACAGGTATTCAGTACTATTTCCGGAATATTGTGAAGGCTCATAGCCTTTGCAGTATCCAGTGCCTTCAGTAGTTTCTTGATATCATGCGGAGTGAATCGAACCCTGAGAAACAGTACTGTATACTCCCCTGCACCTCCAGTCTGAACAATGACTGTTCACCACTTCTCGCTGCTTTCTGTCCCTGAGTCATTGCCATATCCACACCATCACTGTCACATTAATCCATGTCATAACAAGTCTATGAAATGTCATTTGATCACAGGCCTTCTGAAAATCTATATACATACGTGGATATACCTGGGTAAGGGCGGAAGATGTTGCCAAGGTTCTTAATAAGTACTTTGTATCTGTCTTAACAAAGGGGGGGGGGGGGTGCGATGCAGGTATTGTGGTTAAGGAGGAGGAGTGTGAATTAATGGATGTGATAGACATAGGAGAGTGGAAGTATTAATGGGATTAGCATCCTTGAAAGTTGATATATCACCTGGGCCTGATGCAATGTATCCTGGGCTGTCAAATGAAGTGAGAGAGGAAATAGCAGAGGGTCTGACCATCATTTTCCAATCCTCACTGGATGCAGGTGTAGTGCCAGAGGATTGGAGTACTGTTAACATTGCACATCTTTAACATGGAGCAACGGATAGACCAAATAATTGCAGGCCAGTCAGTGTAAACTCAGTAGTGGGCAAAGTATTGGAATCTATTCTGAGAGACAGGATAAACTGTCACTGAGAAAGGCTCAGGTCAATCAAGGACAGTCAGCATGGATTTGATAAGGGAAGATATTGTTTGACCAACTTGATTGAATGTTTCGACGAAGTAGCAAGGATGATAGATGAGAGTAGTGCAGATGATATGGTCTACATGGATTTTGGCAAGGCTTTTGACAAGGTCTCATGTGGCATACTATTTAAAACAAATAAAGTCCCATGGAATCCAGGGAAACGCAGCAAGCTGGATACAAAATTGGCTCAGTGACAGGAAACAAAGGGTGATTATTGATGGGTGTTTTACTGACTTGAGGTCTGTTTCCAGTGGAGTTCCACAGGGCTCAGTTCTGGATCCCCTGCTTTTTGTAGCATAAATTAACGATTTGAACGTAAATGTAGGGGGCATGATCAAGATGTGAGCAGATGGCAAACAAATGAGTCATGTGGTAGATAGCGAGGAGGATAGCTGTCAGTTGCAGGAAGATATTGATGGCAGAAAAGTGTCAAATGGAATTCAACCGGTTAAATATGAGATTATGTAATTGAGGTCAAACAATGCAAAGGGATAGACGATTAATAGGAAAATGCTGAGAAGCGTAGAGCAAGTGAGGGACCTTGGAGTCAATGTCCACTGATGTCCTGAAGGTAGCAGGTCAGGTCGATAGGTGGTTAAGAAGGCATATGGAATCCTTTTCTTTATTAGCTGAGGTATAGAATACAAGAGCAGGGAGGTTATGCTGGAACTGTATAAATCATTGGTTAGGTCACAACCTGAGTACTGTGTGCAGTTCTGGTCACCTCTTTGCACAAAGGATGTAATTGCACTAGAGAGGGTACAGAGGATATTTACAAGGATGTTTGCCAGGACTGGAAAAATGGAGCTATGAAGAAAGATTAGATAGGCTGGGGTTGTTCTACTTGTAACAGAGAAGGCTGAAGGGAGATCTGATTGAAATGGACATAATTTTGAGGGGCTTGGATAGAGTGGAGGTGACGACTCTATTCACCTTAGCAGAGAGATCAGTGACTAGGGGG